>NC_086445.1:447435162-447527662 GCF_028390025.1 Pseudophryne corroboree | reverse complement strand
TGTCAGGCAAGTAGTTAAGGACTAATCATAACACCTTTAGAAAAAAGCTCCGCTGTATCGCTTACAACCTCTATAGATGGTATTAGAAGTATGGTCTGCATTGCAGGCAATGGGGTCCCATCAAAATTCCCTTTGAGTTCAGCAAAGCTTTCTAGGCTTTGCCGAGTCCCAGCCTGGTTGCAGTACTATACGTGTGTGCAGACTTCAACCTGTAGCCAACAGTGTTGGGTTACATGCAACCCAGCAGAGTATGTCACGGAGGATGGAGACACCACATGACCTCACAGGACAGGTAAGTTATGTTAAATATCAGTGACATACTTGTTAATCTCACTGATACTAAATGAAATATGCCACCAGTTGTTACATGAAGTCTATAGTAGATTACTAATTAGTAAATAATTAGATGTGGCTGAACTAGTAGTGCTGTAGCTCATGCCTCTGCTATGGGGACCCATTGGTAAGCACATGCAAGGATCCACGCATGCACAATAAAGCAGAGATCTATAATTAAAAAGAACTTTGCGGTTTGTTTGCCAGCCCTTGTCATGCTGGAGTGAATTGCCAGGCCCCTTACATTTTTTAGTGCGGTCCCCAGAAATGAAGTGTTCTGATATAAATTGGTAACTTAATCATAACAATAGTGGTTTGAAATAATCAGTTTTTTTGAAAAATGGATTGAAAATCTGGTAATGTATGGGAGTATATGACAATCTGCAATATGCTCCCAAACACCAGAAAAACAGACAAACTGTTCTGACAAGTTGTTTAAATCATATTGATTTAACCAACTTGACTGGGCAATCCTCTTTATCTGATTTCCTGCATTTGAGAGCAAATTGTTGATTGTCATTTGCTCCCATACATTACCAGATTTTTAGTTGGTGTAGTGTAAGGTCAGCTTTAGTGACAGAAAGGCTGATTTGTTACAAAAGCAAAAAAGAGCAAGTAACTGCACAATGGGGGTAATTCTGAGTTGATCGCAGCAGGATTTTTTTTTTAGCAATTGGGCACATGTTAAATCTGCCTCCCCTGCAGTGCACATGGTTTTGCCCAATTGCTGTCAAAAATCCTGCTGCGATCAACTTGGAATTACCCCCATTGGCTAAACCATGCTGCATTGCAGGTGGTGCAGAGATTTAGATTTGGGAGAGGCGTGTCCAAACTCAAATCTAAATTGCAGTGTAAGAATAAAGCTGTCCTACATTTGGGGACTATATGCAAAATCAGCCAGTACCCTGCATGGAAAAATAAAAATAAAATATTTCCACTACTTGCATTGCAACGTGGTTTGTTCTTAATACAAAGTTACTTTCATTTATTTGTTCCCAATTTGAAATTTGGTGGAGTCATGTATGATTGTATTATTAAAAGGGATATGATATGATTGGGGGTAATGGGGATTGAACATCTGATAAAAAGGGGGAAGATAGAGTAAGATTATTTGGATTATAGTAGAGAGGATATAGGTTTATTATGTGGTTTGAAGGTGCTGCAAGTCTGTATGTAAACAGGGTGGGGTTATGATTGTCATCAACAATATTAGTGTTTCTCAGACCCTGTCCTCATGGATCCCTCACAGTGCAGTACAGATGGTACTAATTATTCCCAAGAATACCATGAAAAATGTACTTCTGGGGTTTCATGAGGAACTAGTTTCAGATACATATATACATAATAGCAGTTCTATCAAGCCATGTATTATGACACAGAGTGATCGCTTGACTTGACGAGAACTCAGCTGATATGACCTGATTCTCCCCATGACCATACTGTTGTGTTGAAAGGTTGAACCTGCTTGTGAATGTTGTGTACTGTTGGATTAATAGGCATTATAAGGGCCCAAGTTGACTAATAGTTTTCTGTTCCATTACTGTTGCCAGTCTTGGTAGGTAAATGTTACTATTTTTCACTGCAGGTCAGCTGTCACATTCTAGGTACATGTTAAAGACTCACTTTAACTGTCTTTTTTTTTTTTTTTTCCCCATGACCGAGGTCTTCAGTTATATTTATACTTATCTTGTAATATAACTTTTTTTTCTCTTACGTCCTAGAGGATGCTGGGGACTCCGTAAGGACCATGGGGTATAGACGAGCTCCGCAGGAGACATGGGCACTATAAAGAACTTTAGAATGGGTGTGCACTGGCTCCTCCCTCTATGCCCCTCCTCCAGACCTCAGTTAGATCCTGTGCCCAGAGGAGATTGGGTGCACTACAGGGGAACTCTCCTGAGTTTCTCTGGAAAAATAATTTTGTTAGGTTTTTTATTTTCAGGAAGCACTGCTGGCAACAGGCTCCCTGCATCGTGGGACTGAGGAGAGAGAAGCAGACCTACTTAAGTGATAGGCTCTGCTTCTTAGGCTACTGGACACCATTAGCTCCAGAGGGAGTCAGAACGCAGTTCTTCCCCCGCCGTTCGTCCCAGAGCCGCGCCGCCGTCCTCCTCACAGAGCCGGAAGATTGAAGCCGGGTGAGTATAAGAAGAAAAGAAGACTTCTAAGGCGGCAGAAGACTTCAGATCTTCCCTTAGGTAAGCGCGCAGCGGTAACTCTGCGCGCCATTGCGCCCACACATTACACAGACTACCAGGCACTGATGGGTGCAGGGCGCAGGGGGGGGCGCCCTGGGCAGCAATATAAACCTTTAAGTCTGGCAATATGGATATAGGCTGCGGAGGCAGTAAGTGTATAAATCCCCCTCCAGTTTTATAAAATTGAGCGGGACCGAAGCCCGCTGCTGGAGGGTGCGGAGCTTGGTCCCTCAGCACTAACCAGCGCAATTTTCTCCACAGAGCACTGCAGAGAAGCTGACTCCCCGGACTCTCCCCTGCTGAACACGGTGACACAGGGCTGAAAAGAGGGGAAGGTGCAGTGAGTGTATTACACGATTATATTTCTCTGACGTCCTAAGTGGATGCTGGGACTCCGTAAGGACCATGGGGAATAGCGGCTCCGCAGGAGACTGGGCACAACTAAAAGAAAGCTTTAGACTACTGGTGTGCACTGGCTCCTCCCACTATGACCCTCCTCCAGACCCCAGTTAGAATCTTGTGCCCGGCTGAGCTGGATGCACACTAGGGGCTCTCCTGAGCTCCTAGAAAGAAAGTATATTTTAGGTTTTTTATTTTACAGTGAAATCTGCTGGCAACAGACTCACTGCAGCGAGGGACTAAGGGGAGAAGAAGCGAACCTACCTAACTGGTGGTAGCTTGGGCTTCTTAGGCTACTGGACACCATTAGCTCCAGAGGGATCGACCACAGGACCCGACCTCGATGTTCGGTCCCAGAGCCGCGCCGCCGGCCCCCTTACAGAGCCAGAAGCAAGAAGTGTTCCGGAAAATCAGCGGCAGAAGACTTCTGTCTTCAACAAGGTAGCGCACAGCACTGCAGCTGTGCGCCATTGCTCCTCATGCATACCTCACACTCCGGTCACTGATGGGTGCAGGGCGTTGGGGGGGGGGCGCCCTGAGGGCAATATAATACACCTTGGCTGGCAAATCATCACAATATATAGTCCCAGGGCTATATATGTGATAAATTACCCCTGCCAGAATCCATGAAAAAAGCGGGAGAAAAGTCCGCCGAAAAAGGGGCGGGGCTATCTCCCTCAGCACACTGGCGCCATTTTATCTTCACAGTGCAGCTGGAAGACAGCTCCCCAGGCTCTCCCCTGTAGTTTTGCAGGCTCAAAGGGTTAAAAAGAGAGGGGGGGCACTAAATTTAGGCGCAATATGTGTATACAAGCAGCTATTGGGGGAAAAATCACTCAGTTATAGTGTTAATCCCTGCATTATATAGCGCTCTGGTGTGTGCTGGCATACTCTCTCTCTGTCTCCCCAAAGGACTTTGTGGGGTCCTGTCCTCAGTCAGAGCATTCCCTGTGTGTGTGTGGTGTGTCGGTACGGCTGTGTCGACATGTTGGATGAGGAAGGTTACGTGGAGGCGGAGCAGAGGCCGATAAATGGGATGTCGCCCCCTGTGGGGCCGACACCAGAGTGGATGGATTGGTGGAAGGTATTAACCGACAATGTCAACTCCTTACATAAAAGGCTGGATGACGTAACAGCTGTGGGACAGCCGGCTTCTCAGCCCGCGCTTGCCCAGGCGTCTCAAAGGCCATCAGGGGCTCAAAAAACGCCCGTTACCTCAGATGGCAGACACAGATGTCGGCACGGAGTCTGACTCCAGTGTCGACGAGGTTGAGACATATACACAGTCCACTAGGAACATACGTTGCATGATCTCGGCAATGAAAAATGTGTTACACATTTCTGACATAAATCCAAGTACCACATAAAAGGGGTTTTATGTTTGGGGAGAAAAAGCAGCCAGTGTTTTGTTCCCCCATCAGATGAGTGAATGAAGTGTATAAAGAGCGTGGGTTCCCCCGATAAGAAAATGGTAATTTCTAAAAAGTTACTGCTGGCGTACCCTTTCCCGCCAGAGGATAGGTCACGTTGGGAGATATCCCCTAGAGTGGATAAGGCGCTCACACGATTGTCAAAAAAGGTGGCACTGCCGTCTTGGGATACGGCCACTTTGAAGGAGCCTGCTGATAAAAATCAGGAGACTATCCTGAAGTCTGTATATACACACTCAGGTACTATACTGAGACCTGCATTTGCCTCAGCATAAATAGTGCTGCTGCAGCGTGGTCTGATACCCTGTCAGATAATATTAATACCCTAGACAGGGATAATATTTTGCTAACATAGAGCATATTAAAGACGTCGTCTTATATATGAAGGATGCACAGAGGGATATTTGCCGGCTGGCATCCAGAATTAATGCAATGTCCATTCTGCCAGGAGGGTATTAGAGACCCGGCAGTGGACAGGTGATGCTGCCTTTAAAGGGCACATGGAGATTCTGCTTTATAAGGGTGAGGAATTGTTTGGGGATGGTCTCTGGGACCTCGTATCCACAGCAACAGCTGGGAAGAAAATTTTTTACCTCAGGTTTACTCACAGCCTAAGAAAGGTACAGTCCTTTCGGCTTCAGAAAAGCAAGCGGGTCAAAGGCGCTTCGTTTCTGCACAGAGACAAGGGAAGAAGGAAAAAGCTGCACCAGACCGCCAGTTGCCAGGATCAAAAATCTTCCCCCGCTTCCTCTGAGTCCACCGCATGACGCTGGGGCTCCACAGGTGGAGACAGGTGCGGTGGGGACGCGTCTCGGGAACTTCAGGGACCAGTGGGCTTGCCCACAGGTGGATCCCTAGGTTCTGCAAGTAGTATCACAGGGATACAGGCTGGAGTTCGAGGCGACTCCCCCTCGCCGTCACCTCACATCAGCCTTGCCTGCTGCCCTCGGAGAAAGGGAGGTAGTACTGGCGACAATTCACAAGCTGTACTTTCAGCAGGTGAAATCAAGGTACCCCTCCTTCAACAAGGCCGGGGTTACTATTCCAAAATGTTGTGGTACCGAAACCAGACGGTTCGGTGAGACCCATTCTAAAATTGAAATCCTTGAACACTTATATACGAAGGTTCAAGTTCAAAATGGAATCGCTCAGGGCGATTATTGCAAGCCTGGAGAATTTCATGGTATCACTGGACATCAAGGATGCTTACCTGCATGTCCCTATTTACCCTCTTCACCAGGAGTACCTCAAAATTGTGGTACAGGATGGTCATTACCAATTCCAGACGTTGCCGTTGGTCTGTCCCCGGCACCGAGGGTATTTACCAAGGTAATGGCCGAAATACTTATCCCGTGCTTGGACGATCTCCTTATAAAGGCGAGGTCCAGGGAGCAGTTGTTCGTCGGAGTAGCACTATCTCGGGAAGTGCTCCAACAGCACGGCTGGATTCTGAATATTCCAAAGTCGCAGCTGGTTCCTACGACGCGTCTACTGTTCCTGGGTATGGTTCTGGACACAGAACAGGATAAAAAGGGTTTCTCCCGGAGGAGAAGTCCTAGGAGTTGTCGTCTCTAGACAGAGACCTCCTAATACAAATACAGGTGTCGGTGCATCAATGCACGCGAGCCCTGGGAAAGATGGTAGCTTCTTACGAAGAAATTCCATTCGCCAGGTCCCATGCAAGAATCTTCCAGTGGGATCTGTTGGACAAGTGGTCCGGGTCGCATCTTCAGATGCATCGGCGGATAACCCTGTCTCCAAGGGCCAGGGTGTCGCTGTTGTGGTGGCTGCAGAGTGCTCATCTTCTAGGGAGCCGCAGATTCGGCATACAGGACTGGGTCCTGGTGACCACGGATGCCAGCCTTCGAGGCTGGGGGGCAGTCACACATGGAAGAAACTTCCAAGGACTATGGAAAAGTCAGGAGACTTCCCTACACATAAATATTCTGGAACTAAGGGACATTTACAATGTCCTAAGTCAGGCTAGACCCTGCTTCAACACCGGCCGGTGCTGATCTAGTCAGACAACATCACGGCGGTCGCTCATGTAAACCGACAGGGCAGCACAAGAAGCAGGATGGCGATGGCAGAAGCCACAAGGATTCTCCGATGGGCGGAAAATCATGTGTTAGCACTGTCAGCAATGTTCATTCCCGGAGTGGACAACTGGGAAGCAGACTTTCTCAGCAGACACGACCTCCACCCGGGAGAGTGGGGACTTCATCCAGAAGTCTTCCAAATGATTGTACACCATTGGGAAAGGCCACAGGTGGACATGATGGCGTCCCGCCTCAACAAAAAGCTACAAAGATATTGCGCCAGGTCAAGGGACCCTCAGGCGATAGCTGTGGACGCTCTGGTAACACCGTGGGTGTACCAGTCGGTGTATGTGTTCCCTTCTCTGCCTCTCTTACCCAGGGTAATGAGAATAATAAGAAGGAGAGGAGTAAGAACTATACTCATTGTTCCGGATTGGCCAAGAAAAGCTTGGTACCCAGAACTCCAAGAAATGATCTTAGAGGACCCATGGCCTCCGCCGCTCAGACAGGACCTGCTGCAGCGGGGGGCCTGTCTGTTCCAAGACGTACCGCGGCTGCGTTTGACGGCATGGCGGTTGAACACCGGATCCTGAAGGAAAAGGGCATTCCGGAGGAAGTTATCCCTACGCTAATTAAAGCTAGGAAAGAAGTGAACGCAAACCATTATCACCGCATATGGTGGAAATATGTTGCGTGCTGTGAGGCCAAAAAGGCCCCAAAGGAGGAATTTCAGCTAGGTCGATTTCTGCACTTCCTACAGTCAGGGTGACTATGGAGCTAAAATTGGGTTCCATTAAGGTCCAGATTTCGGCTCTATCGATTTTCTTCCAAAATAGAACTGGCTTCACTGCCTGAAGTTCAGACTTTGGTTAAGGGAGTGCTGCATAGTCAGCCCCCGTTTGTGCCTCCAGTGGCACCGTGGGATCTCAACGTGGTGTTGGATTTCCTGAAGTCGCATTGGGTTGAGCCACTTAAATCCGTGGAGCTACAATACCTCACGTGGAAAGTGGTCATGCTGTTGGCCTTGGCGTCGGCCAGGCGTGTATCAGAATTGGCGGCTTTGTCATGCAAAAGCCCTTATCTGATTTTTTATATGGATAAGGCGGAATTGAGGACTCGTTCCCAATTCTTTCCTAAGGTGGTATCACTTTTTCATGTGAACCAACCTATTGTGGTGCCTGCGGCTACTTGGGACTTGGAGGATTCCAAGTTACTGGACGTAGTCAGGGCCCTGAAAAGTGTATGTTTCCAGGACGGCTGGAGTCAGGAAAACTGACTCGCTATTTATCCTGTATGCACCCAACAAGCTGGGTGCTCCTGCTTCTAAGCAGACTATTGCTCGCTGGATCTGTAGCACGATTCAGCTTGCACATTCTGCGGCTGGACTGCCGCATCCTAAATCAGTGAAAGCCCATTCCACAAGGAAAGTGGGCTCTTCTTGGGCGGCTGCCCGAGGGGTCTCGGCTCTGCAACTTTGCCGAGCAGCTACTTGGTCGGGGTCAAACACATTTGCTAAATTCTACAAGTTTGACACCCTGGCTGAGGAGGACCTAGAGTTTGCCCATTCGGTGCTGCAGAGTCATCAGCACTCTCCCGCCCGTTTGGGAGCTTTGGTATAATCCCCATGGTCCTTACGGAGTCCCAGCATCCACTTAGGACGTCAGAGAAAATAAGATTTTACTCACCGGTAAATCTATTTCTCGTAGTCCGTAGTGGATGCTGGGCGCCCATCCCAAGTGCGGATTGTCTGCAATACTTGTTTCTAGTTATTGCCTAACTAAAGGGTTATTGTTGAGCCATCTGTTGAGAGGCTCAGTTGTTATCATGTTGTTAACTGGGTATTGTATCACGAGTTATACGGTGTGATTGGTGTGGCTGGTATGAGTCTTACCAGGGATTCAAAATCCTTCCTTATTGTGTCAGCTCTTCCGGGCACAGTATCCTAACTGAAGTCTGGAGGAGGGTCATAGTGGGAGGAGCCAGTGCACACCAGTAGTCTAAAGCTTTCTTTTAGTTGTGCCCAGTCTCCTGCGGAGCCGCTATTCCCCATGGTCCTAACGGAGTCCCAGCATCCACTACGGACTACGAGAAATAGATTTACCGGTGAGTAAAATCTTATTATAAAAGCGCTATTATCTGGGAATTCTGTTTCCAGTGTCAGTTGGCGCTGGGTGTGTGCTGGCATACTCTCTCTCTGTCTCTCCTAAGGGCCTTGGTGGGGAACTGTCTCCTTATAGATATATCCCTGTGTGTGTGGGGGTGTCGGTACGCGTGTGTTGGCATGTCTGAAGCGGAAGGCTCATCTAAGGAGGAGGTGGAGCAGATGATTGTGGTGTCTCTCCGTCGGCAACGCCGACTCATGATTGGGTGGACATGTGGAATGTTTTAAATGCAAATGTGAACTTATTACATAAGAGAATGGACAAAGCAGAGTCCAGGGAAAAGACAGGGAGTCAATCCACGGATTGGACTGTGTCACAGGGCCCTTCAGGGTCTCAAAAGTGTCCCCTATTCCAAATAGCAGACACTGATACCGACACGGATTCTGACTCCAGTGTCGACTACGATGATGCGAGGTTACACCCAAGGGTGGCCAAAAGTATTCATTATATGATTATTGCAATAAAAGATGTTTTGCATATCACAGAGAACTCCTCTGTCCCTGACACGAGGGTGCGCATGTATAAGGAAAAGAAACCTGAGGTAACCTTTTCCCCCATCTCATGAGCTGAATGAGTTATTTGAAAAAGCTTGGGAAACTCCAGACAAAAAACTGCAGATTCCCAAGAGGATTCTTATGGCGTATCCTTTCCCAGCACAGGACAGGGTACGCTGGGAATCCTCACCCAGGGTGGACAAGGCATTAACGCGCCTGTCCAAGAAGGTGGCGCTACCGTCTCCAGACACGGCAGCCCTCAAGGATCCTGCTGATCGCAGACAGGAAACTACCTTAAAATCTATTTATACGCATACGGGTGCTTTACTAAGACCGGCAATAGCATCGGCATGGGTATGTAGCGCAGTTGCAGCTTGGACAGATACCTTGTCAGCTGACCTTGATTCCCTAGACAGGGATACCATTTTATTGACCTTAGGTCACATTAAAGACGCAGTCTTATATATGAGAGACGCTCAAAGAGACGTTGGGCTGCTAGGTTCGAGAGCCAACGCCATGGCGATTTCTGCTAGGCGAGCCCTGTGGACCCGCCAATGGACGGGTGATGCCGATTCAAAGAAGCATATGGAGGTTTTACCATACAAAGGTGAAGTTTTATTTGGGGAAGGTCTCGCGGACCTGATTGCCACAGCTACCGCGGGTAAATCTACTTTCTCTGACGTCCTAGTGGATGCTGGGAACTCCGTAAGGACCATGGGGAATAGCGGCTCCGCAGGAGACTGGGCACAAAAGTAAAAGCTTTTAGGTCACCTGGTGTGCACTGGCTCCTCCCCCTATGACCCTCCTCCAAGCCTCAGTTAGATTTTTGTGCCCGGCCGAGAAGGGTGCATGCTAGGTAGCTCTCCAGAGCTGCTTAGAGTAAAAGTTCTAAATAGGTTTTTTTATTTTCAGTGAGACCTGCTGGCAACAGGCTCACTGCATCGTGGGACTAAGGGGAGAAGAAGCGAACTCACCTGACTGCAGAGTGGATTGGGCTTCTTGGCTAATGGACATTAGCTCCAGAGGGACGATCACAGGTTCAGCCTGGATGGGTCCCGGAGCCGCGCCACCGGCCCCCTTACAGAGCCAGAAGAGCGAAGAGGTCCGGAAAAATCGGCGGCAGAAGACGTTCCTGTCTTCTATAAAGTAGCGCACAGCACTGCAGCTGTGCGCCATTGCTCTCAGCACACTTCACACTCCGGTCACTGAGGGTGCAGGGCGCTGGGGGGGAGCGCCCTGAGACGCAATAAAACATGTTTAAACCTTATATGGCTAAAGAAATACATCACATATAGCTCCTGGGCTATATGGATGCATTTCACCCCTGCCAGTTTTCCAAAAAAAAAAAAAAAGCGGGAGAAAAGGCCGCCGTGAAGGGGGCGGAGCCTATCTCCTCAGCACACAAGCGCCATTTTCCCTCACAGTTCCGCTGGAAGGAAGGCTCCCAGACTCTCCCCTGCAGTCCTGCTACAGAATCGGGGTAAAACAAGAGAGGGGGGGGGGGGCACTAATTGGCAGAAAATACATATATAGCAGCTATAGAAGGGAGAAACACTTATATAAGGTTATCCCTGCATATATATAGCGCTCTGGTGTGTGCTGGCAAACTCTCCCTCTGTCTCCCCAAAGGGCTCGTGGGGTCCTGTCCTCTATCAGAGCATTCCCTGTGTGTGTGCTGTGTGTCGGTACGATTGTGTCGACATGTATGAGGAGGAAAATTATGTGGAGGCGGAGCAATTGCCTGTAATAGTGATGTCACCCCCTAGGGAGTCGACACCTGACTGGATGGTCGTATGGAAGGAATTACGTGACAGTGTCAGCACTTTGCAAAAAACTGTTGACGACATGAGACAGCCGACAAATCAGTTAGTGCCTGTCCAGGCGTCTCAAACACCGTCAGGGGCTCTAAAGCGCCCGTTACCTCAGATGGTCGACACAGACCCAGACACGGATACTGACTCCAGTGTCGACGGTGACGAGACAAACGTAATGTCCAGTAGGGCCACACGTTACATGATCACGGCAATGAAGGAGGCTTTGAACATTTCTGATACTACAAGTACCACAAAAAAGGGTATTATGTGGGGTGTGAAAAAACTACCCATAGTTTTTCCTGAATCAGATGAATTAAATGAGGTGTGTGACAAAGCGTGGGTTTCCCCCGATAAAAAACTGCTGATTTCTAATAAATTATTGGCATTATACCCTTTCCCGCCAGAGGTTAGGGCGCGTTGGGAAACACCCCCTAGGGTAGATAAGGCGCTCACACGCTTATCAAAACAAGTGGCGTTACCGTCTCCTGATACGGCCGCCCTCAAGGAACCAGCTGATAGAAAGCTGGAAAATATCCTAAAAGGTATATACACACATACTGGTGTTATACTACGACCAGCAATCGCCTCAGCCTGGATGTGCAGTGCTGGAGTGGCTTGGTCGGATTCCCTGACTGAAAATATTGATACCCTGGATAGGGACAGTATATTATTGACTATAGAGCATTTAAAGGATGCATTACTATATATGCGAGATGCACAGAGGGATATTTGCACCCTGGCATCAAGAGTAAGTGCGTTGTCCATTTCTGCCAGAAGAAGTTTATGGACACGACAGTGGTCAGGTGATGCGGATTCAAAACGGCATATGGAAGTTTTGCCGTATAAAGGGGAGGAGTTATTTGGGGTCGGTCTATCAGACCTGGTGGCCACGGCGACGGCTGGGAAATCCACCTTTTTACCCCAGGTCACCTCTCAGCAGAAAAAGACACCGTCTTTTCAAACTCAGTCCTTTCGTCCCCATAAGGGCAAGCGGGCAAAAGGCCACTCATTTCTGCCCCGGGGCAGAGGAAGGGGAAAAAGACTGCAGCAAGCAGCCTCTTCCCAGGATCAGAAGCCCTCCCCCGCTTCTGCCAAGTCTTCAGCATGACGCTGGGGCTTTACAGGCGGACTCAGGCACGGTGGGGGCCCGTCTCAAAAATTTCAACGCGCAGTGGGCTCACTCGCAAGTGGACCCCTGGATCCTGCAGGTAGTATCACAGGGGTACAAACTGGAATTCGAGACGTCTCCCCCTCGCCGGTTCCTGAAGTCTGCTCTACCAACGTCTCCCTCCGACAGGGAGGCAGTATTGGAAGCTATTCACAAGCTGTATTCCCAGCAGGTGATAATCAAGGTACCCCTCCTACAACAGGGAAAGGGGTATTATTCCACGCTGTTTGTGGTAGCGAAGCCGGACGGCTCGGTGAGACCGATTTTAAATCTAAAATCATTGAACACTTACATAAAAAGGTTCAAATTCAAGATGGAATCACTCAGAGCAGTGATAGCAAACCTGGAAGAAGGGGACTATATGGTGTCTCTGGACATCAAAGATGTTTATCTCCATGTCCCAATCTACCCTTCTCACCAAGGGTACCTCAGGTTTGTGGTACAGAACTGTCATTATCAGTTTCAGACGCTGCCGTTTGGGTTGTCCACGGCACCACGGGTCTTTACCAAGGTAATGGCCGAAATGATGATTCTTCTTCGAAGAAAAGGCGTCTTAATTATCCCTTACTTGGACGATCTCCTGATAAGGGCAAGGTCCAGGGAACAGTTAGAGGTCGGAGTGGATTCTAAATATTCCAAAATCGCAGCTGATTCCAACAACACGTCTACTGTTCCTAGGGATGATTCTGGACACAGTCCAGAAAAAGGTGTTTCTCCCGGAGGAGAAGGCCAGGGAGTTATCCGAGCTAGTCAGGAACCTCCTAAAACCAGGACAAGTGTCAGTGCATCAATGCACAAGGGTCCTGGGAAAGATGGTGGCTTCTTACGAAGCGATTCCATTCGGAAGATTCCATGCAAGAACGTTTCAGTGGGATCTGCTGGACAAATGGTCCGGATCGCATCTTCAGATGCATCAGCGGATAACCCTATCTCCAAGGACAAGGGTGTCTCTCCTGTGGTGGTTGCAGAGTGCTCATCTTCTAGAGGGCCGCAGATTCGGCATTCAGGATTGGATTCTGGTGACCACGGATGCCAGCCTGAGAGGCTGGGGAGCAGTCACACAGGGAAGAAACTTCCAGGGCTTGTGGTCAAGCATGGAAACGTCTCTTCACATAAATATCCTGGAACTAAGGGCAATTTACAATGCCCTAAGTCAAGCAAGGCCTCTGCTTCAGGGTCAGTCGGTTTTGATCCAATCGGACAACATCACGGCAGTCGCCCACGTAAACAGACAGGGCGGCACAAGAAGCAGGAGGGCAATGGCAGAAGCTGCAAGAATTCTTCGCTGGGCGGAAAATCATGTGACAGCACTGTCAGCGGTGTTCATTCCGGGTGTGGACAACTGGGAAGCAGACTTCCTCAGCAGACACGACCTCCACCCGGGGGAGTGGGGACTTCACCCAGAAGTCTTCCACGTGATTGTAAACCGTTGGGAAAAACCAAAGGTGGACATGATGGCGTCTCGTCTCAACAAGAAACTAGACAGATATTGCGCCAGGTCAAGGGACCCTCAGGCAATAGCGGTGGACGCTCTGGTAACACCGTGGGTGTACCAGTCAGTGTATGTGTTCCCTCCTCTGCCTCTCATACCCAAAGTACTGAGAATCATAAGAAGGAGAGGAGTAAGAACTATACTCGTGGCTCCGGATTGGCCAAGAAGGACTTGGTACCCGGAACTTCAAGAGATGCTCACGGAGGACCCGTGGCCTCTACCTCTCAGAAAGGACCTGCTCCAGCAGGGACCTTGTCTGTTTCAAGACTTACCGCGGCTGCGTTTGACGGCATGGAGCTTGAACGCCGGATCCTGAAGGAAAAAGGCATTCCAGATGAAGTCATCCCTACCCTGGTCAAGGCCAGAAAGGATGTAACCGCAAAACATTATCACCGCATTTGGCGGAAATATGTTGCGTGGTGTGAGGCCAAGAAGGCCCCTACAGAGGAATTTCAACTGGGTCGTTTCCTGCATTTCCTGCAAACAGGACTATCTATGGGCCTAAAATTAGGGTCCATTAAGGTTCAAATTTCGGCCCTGTCAATCTTCTTCCAAAAAGAACTGGCTTCAGTGCCTGAAGTTCAGACGTTTGTCAAAGGGGTACTGCATATACAGCCTCCTTTTGTGCCTCCAGTGGCACCTTGGGATCTCAATGTAGTGTTGAGTCTCCTAAAATCACATTGGTTTGAACCACTCACCACTGTGGAATTGAAATATCTCACATGGAAAGTGGTCATGCTGTTAGCCCTGGCTTCAGCCAGGCGTGTCTCTGAATTGGCGGCTTTATCATATAAAAGCCCTTACCTAATTTTTCATTCAGACAGGGCAGAACTGAGGACTCGCCCTCAATTTCTCCCTAAGGTGGTTTCAGCGTTTCACATGAACCAGCCTATTGTGGTACCTGCGGCGACTAGGGACTTGGAGGACTCCAAGTTGCTGGACGTAGTCAGGGCCCTGAAAATATGTTTCCAGGACGGCTGGAGTCAGAAAATCTGACTCGCTGTTTATCCTGTATGCACCCAACAAGCTGGGTGCTCCTGCTTCTAAGCAGACGATTGCTCGTTGGATTTGTAGTACAATTCAGCTTGCACATTCTGTGGCAGGCCTGCCACAGCCAAAATCTGTAAAAGCCCATTCCACAAGGAAAGTGGGCTCATCTTGGGCGGCTGCCCGAGGGGTCTCGGCTTTACAACTTTGCCGAGCAGCTACTTGGTCAGGGGCAAACACGTTTGCTAAATTTTACAAATTCGATACCCTGGCTGAGGAGGACCTGGAGTTCTCTCATTCGGTGCTGCAGAGTCATCCGCACTCTCCCGCCCGTTTGGGAGCTTTGGTATAATCCCCATGGTCCTTACGGAGTTCCCAGCATCCACTAGGACGTCAGAGAAAATAAGAATTTACTTACCGATAATTCTATTTCTCATAGTCCGTAGTGGATGCTGGGCGCCCATCCCAAGTGCGGATTGTCTGCAATACTTGTATATAGTTATTGTTACAAAAATCGGGTTGTTTATTGTTGTGAGCCATCTTTTCAGAGGCTCCTACGTTTATCATACTGTTAACTGGGTTCAGATCACAAGTTGTACGGTGTGATTGGTGTGGCTGGTATGAGTCTTACCCGGGATTCAAGATCCTTCCTTATTATGTACGCTCGTCCGGGCACAGTATCCTAACTGAGGCTTGGAGGAGGGTCATAGGGGGAGGAGCCAGTGCACACCAGGTGACCTAAAAGCTTTTACTTTTGTGCCCAGTCTCCTGCGGAGCCACTATTCCCCATGGTCCTTACGGAGTTCCCAGCATCCACTACGGACTATGAGAAATAGAATTATCGGTAAGTAAATTCTTATTTTTTTGCCTTTTGTTCCCACACAGCAAAATAAAACTCCACAATATCAGATGCAGTCCTTTCGGTCGCATAAGTCCAGAAGATGTCGGGGCTCATTCTTCCTCGCCAGAGGTAAGGGTAGAGGGAAGAGAACACCTGCTTCGGCTAGTTCCCAGGAGCAGAAGTACTCCCCGGCTTCTACTAAATCCACCGCATGACGCTGGGGCTCCACTGAGGGAGTCCGCACCGGTGGGGGCACGTCTTCGACTCTTCAGCCAGGTCTGGGTTCTGTCAGACGTGGATCCTTGGGTGATGGATATTGTATCCCAAGGATACAAACTGGAATTCGAAGAGGTGCCCCTTCGCCGATTTTTCAAGTCGGCCTTGCCAGCTTCTTCCCCAAAGAGGGAAGTAGTGTTAGCTGCAATTCAAAAGCTGTGTCAACAGCAAGTGATTGTCAAGGTTCCCCCAGTCCAACAGGGGAAAGGGTACTATTCGACCCTGGTCGTGGTCCCGAAGCCGGATGGCTCTGTCAGACCCATTTTAAATCTAAAATCCCTAAACCTGTACTTGAAAAAGTTCAAATTCAAGATGGAATCGCTCCGGGCTGTGATCTCCAGTCTGGAAGGAGGGGATTTTTTTGGTGTCACTCGACATAAAGGATCCTCATCAGGCGTACCTGAGATTTGCTGTACAAGACTGTCATTACCAGTTTCAGACGTTGCAGTTTGGGCTTTCCAGAGCCGTTTTCTCCACTTTCTACAGACCGGAGTAGATATGGGCCTAAAATTAGGCTCCATTAAGGTACAGATTTCGGCCCTGTCTATTTTCTTTCAGAAGGAATTGGCTTCTCTCCCAGAAGTCCAGACTTTTGTAAAGGGAGTGCTGCACATCCAGCCTCCTTTTGTGCCCCCAGTGGCACCTTGGGACCTTAACGTGGTGTTACGGTTCCTGAAGTCTCACTGGTTTGAAACTCTTCAAACGGTTGAATTTAAATTTCTCACTTGGCAGGTGGTCATGTTGTTGGCCTTGGCATCTGCAAGGCGGGTGTCCGAATTGGCGGCCTTGTCTCACAAGAGCCCCTATTTGACTTTCCATGTGGATAGAGCAGAGTTGAGGACTCGTCCTCAATTTTTGCCTAAGGTGGTTTCTTCACTTCATATGAACCAACCTATTGTGGTGCCTGTGGCTACGGGTAATTTGGAGGATTCCAAGTCCCTGGATGTAGTCAGAGCCTTAAAAATCTATGTAGCCAGGACGGCTCGGGTTAGGAAAACAGAAGCACTGTTGTCCTGTATGCAGTTAACAAAGTTGACTATTGCTCGCTGGATCTGTAACACGATTCAGCAGGCTCATTCTACGGCAGGATTGCAGTTACCAAATTCGGTAAAGGCCCATTCCACTAGGAAGGTTGCCTCTTCTTGGGCGGCTGCCCGAGGCGTCTCGGCTTTACAGCTTTGCCGAGCAGCTACCTGGTCAGGTTCAAACACTTTTGCAAAGTTCTATAAGTTTGATACCCTGGTGGATGAGGACCTTGCGTTTGCTCAGTCGGTGCTGCAGAGTCGTCCGCACTCTGCCGCCCGGTCTGGAGCTTTGGTATAAACCCCATGGTCCTTACGGAGTCCCCAGCATCCTCTAGGACGTAAGAGAAAATAAGATTTTAAACCTACCGGTAAATCAATTTCTCCTAGTCCGTAGAGGATGCTGGGCGCCCGTCCCAGTGTGGACAAAATATGCAAGTCTTGTATATATGTTAGACAAAAGGAGAAAAGAAGACTCTTTTGTGGGCGCACTCTTGTGTAATTATGAAAGTATCAAAGAAATAGATTAAAATTCAATATTTATTGATAATGAACATAAAACACATAGTAGTTGAATGTGCAGGTAGAGAAAAAAAAGGTAAATGAATAAACACTGGAACCGGTAATGCTGATGTTAATGTCAGATAATGATTCCAAGCTGCCTGGGTAGCATAAATCTTTCAAATGTATGGTAAATCCGAAAATAGGTCTCAAACGACTGCCTGGGCTGTACAATCTTAAAATAGAGCTAGACACTTGGCGCCTCAATAATTTTGATTAATAATCAGATCGGCTGTATTGCTTGTAACTGGCGTCAGAATAGAGATTAGAAAACTGATTTAATAAAGAAAAGATGAATCTGCTGTCGGTGTTAGACACTGAGCCTGGCCACCCAAATATTCTACTAAACCCAGTATTCCTCAAGAGTCTCCCACTCGAGTACTAACTTGGCCCAACACTGCTTAGCTTCCAAGATCGGAAGGATTCGGGCGTTACCAGTGTGGTATGATAGTAGAGAATTATTAAAGGTGCTACTGGAATCACCGATGAGAGTTCATGAAGTGAAGAAGAAGGTAACGGGGAGGGGGTATAGTGAGAAGGGGGATCTGCTGCCAATGTTAGACAGGGGTGAGCCCCTGAATCAATGGTGAGAGTCCCGAAATTGTAGCGATAGTCAGAAAAAGAAATTCTCAATGAGACAGTCGTTCTCAGTGATTATGGTTGCTCAATGTATAATGGTATCGGGTGTAAATACCGGATAGTGAGTATAATCGCCTGTAAACCACTGAGTGATAGCCACGTTGAAAAAAGGGGGGGGGGAAAGCAAAGGAGAAGGCTCTGCAAATGGTATCACAATGTTGATACTAATAGTAGATAATATCTCCAAAGGAGTCAAAATAACCTTAAATTAGTTGATATAAATACACCGCTATTGCGAAATGGATATCCACAAAAGATAGATCACTGAAGTATAGTTAAATATGAAAAAAACACCAAACATCAATTAATGCTGGTCTCAAATACTATTTGGACCTGGATTGAATATATAGCCGAGTCTGAATTAATGGCTATGAGAATGAATCAATGATGGATAATTAAATTGAATTAAATAAATTAATGAATCCACAGTCAAAAAGATCTAAGTAAATACAGCTACTGAAAAGGGATATTTCTTTAAGAGCTGTAATGGTTTTGATACTAAGACAAAGATAGATCATTCAGAAAATTGATAGAGCCACAGTTAATAATAAATAGATCTAGATAAATACAGGCTACTAAAAACGGTATAAATTGCATGCAAGAAATAAGAGACTATAGTAGCACGGGTAAACCTTAGAAAATAAATAGGTTTAAATACAGGCTACTAGAAAATTAATATGTATTGCATAGAAAAAAAGACAGTATAATCACACGGGTAAACCTGGAAACAGATATTACCCGTGTCGATGTCTTTATGGGAATCAGGTGCCGTGTAGCAGTACTGTGAATCCAGGGGACGAATAGCCGCGTGGTTGATGTGGGATGAAGTGCCAATTCGTCAAAATGCAGATCTGTGGTCACAGGATAATAGAGTCCGATGTCGGTCAGGGTTCTGTGCGGATCCAGTAATCAGAAAAGTTCAGTGAATGTGGGATGCGGCGCAGGAAAGCAGAGGGGAATGTCCATAAACAGCCGTGTCAGAGTCCCGGCATTGTGTCAGACATACATGCCGTGAGGATGCGCTGTGAGTCTCGGAAGCTGTATTGCCGTTCAGCTGATGGTGATGCACGGTTAGGCAGACGGAGACATCTGTGGTCCCAGAGTAGCTGAGGGTCGGAAGACGCGTTTCGCCCGTTCACCGGGCTTGGTCACTTTCTGTGCGGTATAACCCCTATACAAGTCTTGTATATAGTTGTTGCTTACATAAGGGTTATGTTACAGTTGAGATCAGTCTTTAGCCGATATTGTTTTGTTCATACTGTTAAGTTCCGTATAGTCCAGGTTATACGGTGTGGATGGTGTGGGCTGGTATGAATCTTGCCCTTAGATTAACAAAATCCTTTCCTCGTATTGTCCATCCCCTCTGGGCACAGTTTCTCTAACTGAGGTCTGGAGGAGGGGCATAGAGGGAGGAGCCAGTGCACACCCATTCTAAAGTTCTTTATAGTGCCCATGTCTCCTGCGGAGCCCATCTATACCCCATGGTCCTTACGGAGTCCCAAGCATCCTCTACGGACTAGGAGAAAAAGATTTACTGGTAGGTTTAAAATCTTATTATTATTTTTTTAGCTATATGTTCCTGTAACCGTTCCTCTTTCTATGGTAAGGCCCTTTGTCTATTACTGCAAGTCAAAAGGTTTATGTGCAAACTGAGGGTCATTCAAGATCTAGAGTAATTTACATCATTATCAATTCTAAGTGCATGTCGGTTGTGTAAGTTAATTACATTAAGGTGCATTTGAATTGTCATAATGATTGGTTTATGCGGATTGCAAAATATTGCTTTATGGAGAAAGCCTTCAACTTCTATTTAAATTAGATTTGGAAAGAAACTGCACAGTCACCGTTTGCATCATAGCTGTCACGATCCGGGTATCTGGACGCCATTTCTTACCCATCAGATGCCTCCTAAGGCTGGCTCAGCGCTCCAGGACTGGATCCCATCTGTTATCCTAATGTTCACATTCCTGCATCCTCTCCTGTCTCTCTGAGACGCTGTCACAGTAACGCCTTATTACATCTGGCATGGCGTCTCCCGCGGCCTCCGCCGCCGTCCCTGAGCTTCTGCATGCAGAGTGTCAGAGTGGCGATTACGTCAGCCGCGGCCTCCGCTGTGTCCGCGTGGTTGGATGTGCACTTGTCAGCCTGGCGTCTCCTGTCTCCAGTGGCCGGCGCCGCCATTACTGTTTTCATTACCACATGGATTACAAACCAAACTTCCCTCCAAGTGTCTGCATGGGCGCAGCCATCTTGGATTCTGTCAGCTGATCATTTCCTCCAATCTGTTGTCAGTATTTTTAATCTGCATAATTGCCAAGCCAATCCCTTCCTTGCTGCAGGTATAAATACACTGTGCCTGAGCAAGGAAGGCGTCAGTGCTTTGGTTGTCAAACCTAGTTCCTGTTTGTCTCTCTCCTGTGATTGTCTTCCAGGTTCCAGCTCCTGTCTCAAGACTTCCACCATAGAGACCCGCACCAGCATTCCACCTGCGGTGTAGCCTGACTCTCCAATCCATTGTGGATTCATCTGTTTCCAGCTACAACATTACCTGCTTCCAGCTCAGCTTCCAGCAGAGTACAGCTTCCCTTAAAGGGCCGGTGTCCTTTCTACACTTTACCACTCTCCACCGGTATTATTATTTCTCCGCTCTCAAGTTCTACATTTCAGTTCATATTTCATCGCTCCCAAGTTCATTTATTATTTGACTGGTTCCAGCCAGTATCCACTCCGTGCTAACAACAGTCTGGTTCCAGCCAGTATCCACAGCAGCTGTTTTATCTTCAGCAACCCAGCTTTTCCTGGAACACCAGCTGGCACAATCCTGGGTTATCTCCATTGCTACAGTCGGGCCTGGTAAGGACTTTCCATCTAGAAGATCATAAGAACTATCTCACACTACCAGTGCCCTGTGGCTCCTGCCATCCTGTAGTACCCAGGAACTGTATTTATTCTTTGCTGACTTTTACGTTTTCTTTTACTGCTGCTGTGTTGCGGAGTTGTCATAATAAACATCATTGACTTTTATCCAAGTTGTCGTGGTCACGCCTTCGGGCAGTTATTATTCATGTTACTTACATGTCCAGGGGTCTGATACAACCTCCCAGGTTCCGGTACATCTCAGCCCCTACAACTGAGGCTGCCTCCCGTCAGCTCAGGCCCTCAGTTGTGACAATAGGGGTCTATTCAATGCATGTCGGAACCTCTCCGACGGAGAGGATCCGACAATGCAGTATTCAATTTGCAGGAAATCCGACTGGTTTTGCCTGTTTTCGACAATGCCAATCCGACTTTTTTAAAGTTGGATTGACATTGTTGAAAACGGGACTAAAACCTGTCGAATTTGGCTGCAAATGTGACAAAACACGTGTTTTCCGACTAGTCTGAAAAACGGCAACCCCCTTGAATAGGTCGAATCATGATTCCACCTAAATAAGTCGGAAACTGCTGTCTTTCCGACTAGATGGCAATTCTGACTTCAATTGAATAGACCCCATAGTATATAATTAAACTTGTACAGATCATACATACCTGCACAAAATTTGTGTGTACTGTATGAGGGGTATTCAGTTAGTGCCGTTTTTTTGACCAGTCGAAAAAAAACGACACTTTCCGCCCGTTTTTAGGTCAAATTGACATTCGACCTATTCAGTGCTCGTTCCGATTTTTCGACTGGTCGAAAAATCCGCACAAGCAAAAACCACGTGAAATGGCGAATTCACCGCCGATCCACAGGTTTTGTCGAAATTTGCGGGCGTTTTTGATAGGTTTTTTTTGGGTAATTTTCGCCCATTTCAATTAAAGTGGATCCGATTACAAATCCAGTCGTATTGTCATCCATTAAAACAAGTCAAAACAAGTATACAAAACAAACCGCAATAATGTGTCCTTGAGGATTATATAATCTTTTCTTCTTAATGATTTTCATGCAGATCTTTGTAGTATAACCAACCCTTTGTTAACTAACAGGCTGATCCTGCTCTCATCCCATGGAGGTGCAAACAGAATTATCCTATCATAAATGGCAAAAAACAAATAAACAAACAAACATTTGAGTTACACGGCATATTGCCTCGGCTATTGATCAAGGACAAAATTGGCAATTACAAGGGAAATTATTTACTCTTGCTCTCAAACCCAGTTGCAATTGTGTGGTTTGTACCTAAATTTACTACAAGTTGTATATTATGAATTGATGCAGTTTTGGTCCCTTCTATGTGTCATATATCTGTTGTATTTATTGATTTTAGACTATTACTATAGTGTATATATTAAATGTGATTTTTTTTTTTTCTTCTCTTTAACTACAGTGCTATATTTATTCCTATGTGATCTTTTTCCGACTGGATCGTTTGAGTATTAGAAATACTTTTGGAATTGCACTGCTATGATACATTTATTTGAATTGTTTGGTGTTCAGATAGCTCCACATGCAAGAAGTGAGGAAGCCTGTGACTTATGCCCAGTAGAGGTGAGCTTGTCAAAGACTGAAGGAACCAGCTTGTCTCTGGCTATAAGAGAAGATATTGCAAAGATTGCTCCAGAGGCATCTAGCAGTTTTTCAGCAGACCTAGGGCCTAATTCTGAGTTGATCGTAGCAGCAAATTTGTTAGCAGTTGGGTAAAACCATGTGCACTGCAAGGGGGGCAGATATAACATGTGCAGAGAGAGTTAGATTTGGGTGGGGTGTGTTCAAACTGAAATCTAAATTGCAGTGTAAAAATAAAGCAGCTATTATTTACCCTGCACAGAAACTAAATAACCCACCCGAATCGAACTCTCTGCACATGTTATATCTACCCTCCCTGCTGTGCACATGGTTTTGCCCAACTGCTAACAAATTTGCTGCTGCGATCAACTCTGAATTACTCTCCTAGATCGCACGTCCTAGTCAAGCAGTCAGAGCTTCCGGCTTGATCTACAGCTATGGAATGAATAGTGATAGGATTCAGGATTCCTCCTCTTTGAAAATATATTTTCTGGATCACCAGTACCTAGGACCAAAAACTCTCTTGGGGAATAGGGATATTAGAACTATTTTTCTGATTCAGATCTAACCTCAGTCCATTCTTGAGAACTATCTATTTGATAAGACTGAGCTACGAGCCACAATGTGGAGCACCTAGGGGTAGATTTACTAAAACTTTTAAACAAACAAGAGGTTGGGTTGCCAATATATCCTAATTATTATTATTATCCATTTATTTATATTGCGCCACAAGGGTTCCACAACACCTAACAGAGTACATAAATAAATTAGCAAAGCAAGAAAACAGTGACTTACAGTGAAAGACAAAGCATGATGTATAAAAATTGCTGCATTAGTGGTAATAACACTCAGATTAGCAGCAGGTTGACAGAAACTAGGTGGTAGGTGCCGTTGTATGGAGTAGGTGATAGAAGAGAGGGGAAAGGGACCCGCTCATGAGAGCTTACATTGTAAAGGGGAGGGGCAGACAGACAGACAGACAGACAGTGGTGACACAGATGGGAGGTAGACAGTGATCATGGAACACAAGGGTTAGAATGAAAGGTGGCTGGGTTTGATAAACAAATGGATCTTAAGAGCCTGTTTGAAGTAGCAACCAATCAGATTTTTTCTATAATTTCTCTAGTCTAGAAAATAGACTAAATATGCTATGGGTAACGCCACTATTGTCTGTTTTAGAAGCTTTAGTAACTATTCTGCTAGTATCTGCTGCTAGGCAAGTACTGCACTTAATGGTTACAGACTATCCTTAGCCACTCCCAGCAGATTTATTTGGAAATAAGGGTACAATCTTGAGTTTGATTTTTTTTTTCATATTTTTCTCAGCTGTTGGAAATTGTAGGGATATTTTGGTGAAAGTCCGATTAGATTACGGTGTCCTTACTCTATTTCAGCTATAGATATGGAAAATAGGGAAGATTATAGATGGGTATTTATTCCAGTAGATCTGTTATTATAAGAGCACTTTTTTTCTCTCTCTCTCTCCTTTTTTTTTTTTTTTATTTTTTTTATTTTTTTTATCGTTTCTCAAATTTTCAATAGGGGATCATTAGTTTAAACTCTGGGCTCTAACCTTTGTACTAAATAACAGCACCAATGGTATTCACAACGGTCATGTCTGTAATGGTAGCCAGGACAAGATTAGTGGAAATAATTTGTATTCCTTAGATAGACTATCCCCTTATAAAAGCAGGATCTTCTCTGAAGATGTTTTGAATCCCTAGGTTGAATAAGAAATCACAAAAAAATCCAACATGTTCCAACAAGGAGAATGCATTTTCTCGGGTGATGAAACTGGACAAAAAGTACAGAGGTTGTTTCTGCGAGAAGAAAAATAGTCTGTGTTCTAAACTCCAGGAAAATCTCACTTTTGTTGTACATAAAACGTCTGTGAAAGATGGTTTTCAAATCCATCACCTCGACTGATTGATAATCATTTTATCTTTGGGCGCAAGACAGGCCCTGAGATAGTAGTAACAAAGAGAAAAGTTTACCCCGAGAAAATGTTTCTCCCGGCTGAATTGGACAGAAGTAACAACAGATGGCTCTCATTATCTCCCGCATTGATTATTGTAATAGTCTCCTGACCGGTCTTCCCAAACATAGGCTCTCACCACTACAATCCATTTTGAATGCAGCTGCGAGGCTAATCTTCCTTGCCAGACGTTCATCGTCTGCAGATCCGCTCTGTCAGTCCCTCCATTGGTTACCGGTATTCTACCGTATTAAATATAAAATACTTTTACTCGCATACAAGGCTATTAACCAAACTGCACCAACATACATCTCTTCACTCATCTCAAAATATCTCCCTACCCGACCTCTCCGCTCTGCACAAGATCTACGTCTCTCATCCACACGCATTACTTGTTCACACTCAAAATTACAGGACTTTATCCGGGCTTCACCCACTCTGTGGAATGCCCTCCCACGCACAGTAAGACTCGCCTCTAGTCTCCAAACCTTTAAATGTTCCCTGAAAACTCACCTCTTCAGACAAGCCTATCAAATTCCAGACCCACCCACATAACCTTCAGTGCTTCCCTATCTAATTACATCCTCTGTAGAGTATTCATAACATCACATATTTTGTCTTTCTTTAGTCTCACACCCTCCTGACACTTGGATAACTTTGTGGGGTATCATCATACAACCCATTAAGAACCTAGCAATCTGGTGGACCATTATGCAATAGGTAGCATCTATCCTTGTGTATCTATTCCTATTTCCCTATAGATTGTAAGCTTGCGAGCAGGGCCTTCCTACCTCTATGTCTGTCTGTTTTTACCCAATTTTGTTCTATTACTTTTGTTCTAATTGTAAAGCGCAACGGAATATGCTGCGCTATATAAGAAACTGTTAATAAATAAAATAAATAATGGCATGGGGTCAAGTCAAGTTATCGCATATGGATTGAGTTTTCACTATTACATAGTTTAGTGGCATAGAAAGAAACTGTGGTATGTATGATCTTGTTGTGACATCAGGGAGAGGAGCAATAAATGACAAAACGGACGCTTGACACTCTGCACACTGAAAGTTGGTGTTCTGACTATGCTTCTGTGGAACTTCACTCCACCCAAGTTATGCTACAGAACTCTACTTAACAGATATGCATGCAAGCGAAGCTGGAGGCAAACGCTAGTATGCTTTTTTTTTTTTTTTTTTTTTTAGTCAATAGTTTTTATTTAGTTTAAATGTGTAAGCAATAAGGATACAGAAATAAGAAAGAGGAGTAACACATGGGATACCGGTATGGATCTTGACAGATATATAAACACTTAATAAGCATAATCCATACATTAAGAGTGAATAAATCAAGGTCCCGAAAAGCCATAGGCCTCGGAAGCGTGGACCTCCATATGAGCCACATCATTAACTCCCACAAATGCGTAACCACAGAAATAATAAAGAACATAACATGAAACTAAAACAGTGGCACAGAGCAGAGGGGGAAGAGAGAAGAAAAGGATGGGAAAGAAGGCGGATGCCAGGTGCATGCCAACGTACTGTAAGGAGGTTCATACAGTCAGATCAACAAATGCACTTCCAGTGAATGAAGGACCCTGCTGTTCCATGTATTCACCCCATTTGAACCATTTCTTCAGAGGGGATGAAGCCGACGTGGAATATGGACAGTCAGATGTTTATGGATTTTATTAATACAGGTTGAGTATCCCTTATCCAAAATGCGTGGGACCAGAGGTATTTTGGATATCGGATTTTTCCGTATTTTGGAATAATTGCATACCATAATGAGATATCATGGTAATGGGACCTAAATATAAGCACAGAATGCATTTATGTTACATATACACCTTATACACACAGCTGGAAGGTAATTTTAGCCAATATTTTTTGTAACTTTGTGCATTAAACAAAGTGTATCTATATTCACACAATTCATTTATGTTTCATATACACCTTATACACACAGCCTGAAGGTCATTTAATACAATATTTTTAATAACTGTGTGTATTAAACAAAGTTTGTGTACATTGAGCCATCAAAAAACAAAGGTTTCACTATCTCACTCTCGCGCAAAAAAGTCCGTATTTCGGAATATTCCGTATTTCGGAATATTTGGATATGGGATACTCAACCTGTAATAGTTTTAAGGGTAGGGATCGAATCCGATTTCCACATTTGGGTGATGGCTGCTTTTGCGACGATTAAAACATTGCCTAGTAAATAGGCATCGCCATCCGTTAATAAACTTGGGTGATAATGAAATAGGGCAGTTATCGGGTCAGCAGGGATCTCTTTTCCCAATACATCCTTAATAAGCGCAAATACACAGGGGTTGTACCTTTGGACAGGTCCAGGAAATATGAAATAAGGAGCCAATAAACCCACATTTTCTCCAGCAATATTTTGAAGTGTAGGGCCAGATCTTATCTTGTCTTTCCGAGGTAAAATATGCCCTGTGGCACAATTTATAATACATCTGAGTGATTTATACACCTAGAGATTTTAAAGCATAAACCAGAGATATGGTTCCCATCTGCTACTGAGAGAGGCCTAGCTAGATTCATTTCCCACTTAATCTGAGCAGGTAATTTTACCTTTTTTAGATTCCCGGAGTAAAAATGAGTACCACCAAGAGATTCCGCCTCTACTGCTTTATAATTGAAGACGGAAAAGTAATACCTTTAGAATAGATGGGGAAACTACGTTAGGTTCAGCTTGCCTGCGTAACCAATGGCGAACCTGTAAATATTTATAAAAATCTTGCTTTGGAATGTCGTGTCAGTTGCATTTCATTGAAGGAAATCAGACCCCTGAATCACAAATGTCCCTAAGTTTTACAAAGTCCCTAAACGCTAATATACTTCTATATTAATAGGACTGCCTAGACTTTAAAGGCTTTATAGCTCAGAACAAAAGACAGTAGTTTTTATACAATACTCTTCCCAGGGTCGTTGTAAGAGAGGAGGGGACCTCTCTTCTCCGGCAGCTAGTAGACTGTGCTTGCGCAGGTTTCCAGGAATATGGCGCCCGCACCTTGTTCCCAGAGACACCTCCAGTGCGCTTGCGTAAATGGCCGCTGGACTTCAGAGTGGTAAGTATGTTCTATGTGTGCGGCGTGGGCTTCCCTTGATCTAGGGGCCCGTGTGTACAACACACACTGCACCCAGTATAGAAATGCCTATCACGCCTATGACTCTTACCTAACCCACATGGTGAACAGTGTCTACCAGATGAAGAAAGAGATTTAACAGTGAGTACCCAAAATCTTATTTTTCCTAGAAGTTTACTTTAATGTTCTTTTGCACCCATAGTTGAATTGCTCTCCATAAACATTTTTTTAGATGTAAATGGTTAAATTGCCTATTATTTTGGTACATTAGCTTGATATAGGACCCAGGTATGGGGGGAGTAGTGTGTTCTGGTTCACCATATTTCCAGTCTATTAAGGGGGGTACTCACGGAGCGATCGCTTCTTAAAATCTAAGAAATCTGACTAGATTGCTTAGATTTTAAGCAGTGATCACTCTGTGTACCCCCTACAGCGATAGCGATGCGCAGCCCCGTGCATCGCTATCACTGGTGCTATATCGGTTCGCTCAGCACACATCTCTCCCCAAGTCAGGCCGTGAATACGGCCCTTTAGAGACTCTTAGAAGTCTGAATTCACTATGGTTGTTGACAGGTTAACTCTCAGTTCAGTATTTTGTTTGTGCACTTGTATGTAACCTTTTATGTCACTCTGTTCTGATAGTGAAGTGACACTATTGCTTACTGTAGCCTTTTTTTTTTTTTCTTTCTAGAAAAGCGCCAGCATTTTGCATCTTTTTTGTTGGTGGAGGGGTTTTTTTTTCTTAAGACTTGAAGTAGAAAAATGTGAAACTCTTTGTAGAATATCATTGTCTCAATTATGGTGACTAGTGTGTTGGTTTTTTTTTTTTTTTTTTAAATATGTATTTACTACGTGTAATATAGATGGAAACATGAAATCATCTCAGTTGAGTCCATTTAATGGTGGCCAGTCATTGCTAATAATAATTTGATAATGTTGCTCATTGGTTTTCCAACATTGCTTTGTTTTTGTACTTTAATGTGATTTATTTTAATGTTCCTTTTGGAGCTGCAGTTACTAACTTGAATGTCAACACTGCTTATGATTAGTACTGAAATACAAACCAGTTTTCTCCGTTATTATTAAAAGTACTATGACAGTTACATTCAGATAAGTGGTATCTTATTACACAGCATGTACACTACAGAAAGTACAAGTCTACTTTACATTGTACATTGACCTGGTTTAATGCCATCTGTCTACCTAGGCGCTATAATCCTTCTGTTTGTTAACCTCATAACAAGAGCCTCTGCATGAGCAGTTCGTCAGACTTCTAGCAATGTAATCTCTTCAGATGCATCGTTCTGCTACATTTTTGATGGTTTACTTTGCTGATCTGTGATGACTAAAACTGTGGCTAGTATTTTTGCTAAAGCCCTATAGTTCTTCAATTCAGCGCTGGTACAAGTTTTTAGTTAAATAGACTGCATAAATTCAATGTTGTATATACTTGCATATATATGCCTACTTTTTGTACCTACCCCAAAAGGAAAATGCAGGGAGCATGATGCTGCAAATCTCCTCTCTGATTCTCCTAATTCAGCAGCAGGTGGAGTGGAGTCACGATGGTGCATGTGGCATAGTGCATCCTGGTGCATCATGGCCTGTTGATGCAAGTTGTATCAGCATGTACCCTGCTCTGGCCACTCCACAACAAAGACAACGGGATCCAGGAGGGTAGCCTACTCTCCCAGGAGTATGATAAGTGTCTTCGATATTCGGGGGTGCCTTTTACAGTACAGTAGGCGACAATGTGTTCTCGCCATGAATTATGTAAAGCAGTAAAATGTATCACGCAAGTGATGTAAATAGTAGACCACAATAAAGCTATGAAAAGCATTTGTGCAGTCATTATGATCTGTATCTTCTCCCTGACCATATATGCCTTATTTGACCCTAGTTTTTTCTTTATTTCTGCAGAGCCCTTAAACAAACCCAGTCTACACCTTTTTGCATACAGTAAAGCAGGGCTGGGGATCCTCCGGCCCGCAGGCCGTATAAGGCCCGCAAATCCACTTGTTCCAGCCTACTGCTGCTGTCAGTGGAGGAGAGCGCAGCGTGCGCCTCTCCTGCCCCTTTGTGCTGAGTCCGGCAGTGTGTCTCAGCTGTCAGGGCAGGGAGGAGAGTGCCGCTATGTATGGCGGCAGCGTCTTGTAGGACTTCAAACCAGCCGCCAGTTCGTGAACCAATCAGAGCCTGCGGACCGGCAGCCAATCAGGAGATGCCGCTGCCGGTCCGTGAGCTCTGATTGGCTCACGAACCGGCGGCTGGATTGATGTCCTACACGCTGCCGCCCGACATATCTGCGCTCTCCTCCCTGCCTGGCCCCTGACAGCTGAGACACACCGCCGGACTGAGAAGTGCACTAAGGGGCAGGAGAGGCACATGCTGCGCTCTCACCCCTGGCGCGCGTACACACACACACACACACACACACACACACACACACGCAGCAGCAGCGGTGAGCAGCACAGTGGAGTGGGGGGCATGTGTGGTGCAATGTGTATCTGGCACTGTGGGGGTAATGTGTTTCCGGCACACTGGCGGCATATGTGTATCTGGCACTGCACTATTGTGGGCATATGTGTATCGCGTCCCATTTTAATTGGCTATGCCCTGTGTGGCATGTGGCCACATCCATTTTTTGGCGCGTGAACAAAGTACCTCTAAGGGTCATACCTACTGGGGCATAACTACTGGGGGCAGGCTAATTTTTAAGTTGATAATTTTTGTATGGACCCAAAGGTTTTTATAAATATCCAAATGGCCCTTGGTAGAAAAAAAGGTTCCCCACCCCTGCAATAGAGTAATAGATTGAATATAGCACTAGATGCTCCTGCTGTCTTCTGTGACATCCTAGGACAGTGATGGCTAACCTTGACACTCCAGCTGTTGTTGAACTACACATCCCAGCATGCCCTGCATCAGTTTTAGCATGGCCAAATAGCAAAACTGTAGCAGGGCATGCTGGGATGTGTAGTTCAACAGCTGGAGTGTCAAGGTTAGCCATCACTGTCCTAGGACATACTATTGCTCGGTTCAAATATGTTTTGCTTAAGGTTTTGAGTGTGAAGTGGCTGTCCATTCCCAGCACTCATTTTGGTCTGCCTGCTGAAAATGGCAGGAGCATTGGGAAAGTTAAAAGCAATTTATGAAATGTAGATCGCTAAACCCTCTTTGGAATAACAGTTTGTTCCAGACTTCCCACCTTCCCCATTTGAGTGGACTTGTTGCAATGTCAGATTTTTGGAAGCTATGCCTATGCGTTTGCTGATCTTTATGCTCGATTTCAGTTTTTTATGCTTTTATCATTTATCTTCAGATTAGATATTTCTATGAATCATCCTGCTAAACTTTTCTTGTCTCTCAACCACCATCCATATTAATGTCCTTTTGCTTAGGCCTTATTTCAACCCTATTGTTTAATTCTGAATTGCGCTCTTAAAGATCTTCAAGAATTTAAGTGGGGAAAGGCTTAGGTGAAATTCTTGCGAGGAGTGGGCTAAGATTAGATTTAATATTTCTAAATGTTTAATCCGTGTTTAAAATAAAGTGAAAATGCTAGTAATCTGTGTAATAAATAGTACTTTGTCCAGGGAAGATTGAAGAGAGAGGAGGACCAATGTTTGGGGCTTTCCTCTCTCATTGGCTTCCCACAAAGTTTGCATCTGAAAGTAAGGCAAAATGCCCTCTTTCCATCCCATGATATTTGTGAAAGGTGGTGATTTGTGATGTTTTGCTTCATTTTCAGATCCAAATTTATTTTTCTTTTCAAATACTTTCTTTAAATAATAATAATAATAATAATAATAATTCACATATGGTATTACCATGCCTTACTGGATTGAGTCTTAAGATTGTGGGGGAGAACATTCGATACAATATCCAGGGGACAGTAAAGAGGCAGTACCTATAGAGGTATGGGAATCCTACAACAGGTGAGATGTACAGTAGGAAGCCTTGAGGGTGGGGGGGGGGGGGGTAGAATTTACTAAAGCTTCTAAAAATGTAAAGTGGGGCTGCCCATAGGAGCCATTCAAAATCCATCTATGGTTTTCTAAGGGCCAATAAATAAATGATAGCTAGAATCTGGTTGCGATGAGCAACAGCCACCACTTTTCAATTTTAGAAGCTTTAGTAAATCTACTCCGTTGAGAGCGATAAAGTGAAATTTTACCCAATGGTAAATCAGCTTCTGTCATTTTATAGACTGTGCTAGTTATATGACTGTTGGAAGGTGATTGGGTGTTGCTTTGGGCAACTTCTGCAGTTTCTCTCCAAGGCTTGATACATTTCCCTCAGACATAGAATCCCTTTTGTGAAATATCTTTTAGACACTATTGCTAAATATCTAATGAAATATATAATTTTTCCGTTTAAATCCAGCTGTCAAAACTGCTGAAGACATGGTGGCTTTGGAAAGCACTGTATGGTGAATTTATCTGTCTAAGAATAGGTTATCTGATCTCCCATTTGTAGCGTCTTTTTTTTTTTTTTTTAAATTGGAGAACAAATAGACTTTGATACAAAAGCCATCGGAAGGAAAATCGCTCAATTTGTCATAGGAGTGAAGATTTAACTATTTTCATCCTCCATTATTTCATCAATTGAAAGATTCAAGAAGTTATAGACCTGACATACAATACAGGCAGAATATTCTTTCTTTCTAGAGCAGGGGTGGGGAACCTTTTTTCTACCGAGGGCCATTTGGATATTTATAAAATCCTTCGGGGGCCATACAAAAATTTTCAACTTAAAAAATGACCCTGCCCCCCAGTAGGTCTGCCCCTTAGAGTTACTGTGTGTGCGCGCCGGAGGCGCGCACGCGTCAAAAAAATGGGTGTGGCCAGTTAAAATGGGACGTGATACACATATGCCCCCAATAGTGCGGTGCCAGATCCACAATTGCCCCCACAGTGCCAGGTATACAAATGCCCCCACAGTGCCAGGTATACAAATGCCCCCCACAGTGCCAGGTATACAAATGCCCCCCACAGTGCCAGGTATACAGATGCCCCCACAGTGCCAGGTATACAGATGCCCCCACAGTGCCAGGTATACAAATGCCCCTCACAGTGCCAGGTATACAAATGCCCCCCACAGTGCCAGGTATACAAATGCCCCCCACAGTGCCAGGTATACAAATGCCCCCCACAGTGCCAGGTATACAAATATCCCCCACAGTGCCAGGTATACAGCCCCCACAGTGCCAGGTATACAGATTCCCCCACAGTGCCAGGTATACAAATGCCCCCCACAGTGCCAGGTATACAGATTCCCCCACAGTGCCAGGTACACAAATACCCCCCACAGTGCCAGGTATACAGACCCCACAGTGCCAGGTATACAAATGCCCTCTCCCCTCCGTGCTGGTTACCGTGGACGCGACGGAGGAGAGCGAGGCTGTCGGGTGAAAGCGGCGGCGTGTAGTACTTCAAATCAGCCGCCGGTTCGAGAGTCAATCAGAGCTCGCGGACCGGCAGCCGCGGCTCCTGATTGGCTGCCGGTCCGCGAGCTCTGATTGGCTCACGGACCGGCGGCTGGTTTGAAGTACTACACGCCGCTGGTCCCATTCTACAGACGCGCTCTCCTCCGTCTCCCTGCTCTGACAGCTGAGACACGCTGCCGCCCGACTGAGCGGCAGCGTGTGTCACTGACACAACCTGGTGGGCCGGACCAAACGGCTTCGCGGGCCGTATACGGCCCGCGGGCCGGATGTTCCCCACCCCTGTTCTAGAGCATAGGCAAAATCAGAAAATACCACAGTGATTATTGTCAAGATCACTCCCCTCTAATACCTGTAGGGGACAGCATTACTTACATGGATACAGATCAATGGGTTTTAGAGATCACAGGAAATTGTTTCCTCAGTATCCAAAGGGAAATGTATTTGTACAGTCCAAGACCATCTGCAAAACTTAATAAAAACAGATCCTGTCCCATGTCTTTGGCATCAGTGTACAAATAGTTTTATTCCAGATTATTCTGTGTCAAACATCCTCAAGAAACTTTTATACTGTTGTGGATCTACTAGACTCAACAAGTATGTCATTCATAATGCCATTGCCAATGGAGACCTTCTCTCATCAATAGGTCTTGCATTCATATTCTAACTTAGCACAGGACGTTCCTCAGGTTCTGGGTTATGGAACAGTATTTCCAATTCACCGGTCTGCCTCTCAGCCTGGCAACCTCTGTAAGAACCTTTACAAACGTACTGGTAGTGGTTGAAGAAAACTGTGTCAAGATACTGTAAATTATTTATGGATTACATATTTGTTATAGTAATATCTTTTTCTCCTACACTACTTCATGGCAGCCCTTACTCTTGGGAATTGTATCCTATTCCTAAATTTAGACAGGGAATCCTCTCCACACTTTAGGACCACCCACCTTGGGTATATAGCCCTGCTCCTCCCCTTCCTCCATTAGTCTTTTTTCCTGTCTCCTAGCTTGACAGGGGATTATGTGTTTTGAGAACGTTTACCTCTATTCCCAGTAATACGCCTCTGTGTAGCCGTACTGGAAGAGGGTGGCTCCCTGGAGAAGGCAGAGTGTGCTTGGGGCGGTTGTAAGTCCCCGCTTAAGCTTAAGGTGTCCGCCCGCTGTATTTGCTGCTGGTCCCTCTCCCTAGCGCCGCTGTCTGAAGCCGTCTCCCCGGGTGCTTTGCTCCGCTAGCCGCAGCGCCTGTATCTCCGGCGGGACCGGAAGTGCGGGTGGCCGGAAGGGCAGGGGGGCGAAGGGGAAGTGCGGCTGGCGGGCGGAAGCGCTGTGAGAGACCGCGTGCGGCGGTTGGCGTGCGGAAGTGCTGGAGCGGCCGTCCTGTAGGCTGGGACGGTCTGCTCAGCGCCGCTCTCTATTATTCTTTTTTGGAGCTTAAATAATGGCACTGCACACTAGGAGTGAGAGTCTCCTATGAGCTGGGCAGGTGTATGCTTACCAGCAGGATGGATAGAGAGCCTTCTCCCCATAAGCCGATGAGTGCCCGGAAGAGGTAAGTCCTCATAGAGAACATGTTCTTTTTTCAGGTTTTGATTTTTCTGCGTGGTTAGGATTTTAATGTAGTGCTACTGCTGTTCATTTTTTAGTGTGTCTCCTCCTAAGAAGAGGCTATGCAAGAAGAGGCATATGGATATACAGTGTGCAGCATGTGATAAGATCTTTTCTTCTACTGAGAATGTGAAGTTCTGTGAGGACTGTATACAGAGTGACATTCAGCAGGCCAGTCAAACCAGTCAGATTCAGGAATTGAAGGACTGGATGAAGAGGTCTTTTGTTACGAAAGAACAGCTGGCTGATTTGCAGGGAAATAAGAGATCTAGATCCCTGGCTAGTATTGACTCTCAGGACGAGTCAGCCTCTTTGTATGCTGATTATCAGGTTTCCTCTAGTTCTGGGTCAGAAGAGAAGGAGGAAGTTAGAGAGTTTAATTTGGATCTCGTTGACAGTCTCTTAAAGAATATATTTAAGACCATGAACTATAGGCAAAAGGATAAAGGAGATGAAGATAAGGATGTTTTGTTTAGAGATAAATCCAAAAGGAGCAGATATTTTCCGGTTCACAGAGCATTAAAGGATGCAGTGTCTAAGGAGTGGCAGAACATCGATAAGAGACTTGGAAATATTAAACGTGTGGATCGGATGTTTCCGGTAGAAGATGAGCAATTTCTGTGCTGGTGCACAGTGCCTAAGATTGATGCGGCAGTGGCAGAAATGTGTCTAAAATTACGATTCTGTTAGAGGACGGAGCTGTCCTTAAGGATGGCATGGATAAGCGTATGGAGAGTGCGCTGAAAAAATTACATATGTCCTCGGCAGTATCCTTAAGGTCTGGTGTGGCTGTTGCATCTGTTTCCAGAGCTTTGAGAGTTTGGGGATCAGTGTTGTCCACAGATGTTGAAGAGAAAATCTCAAGGCAATATTTGCAGAGAAGCCTGGGTATTATGCTCAAGGGCATAGAGTATCTGTGCGAAGCTTCTTTGGATGTGTTAGATTTCGCAGCGAAATCCATGGCGGCAGGTGGCTAGAAGAGCTTTGTGGCTTAGATCATGGTCGGCGGATATGCATTCCAAGAACCGGTTGGTGTCATTACCGTATGAGGGTTCCCTATTATTTGGAAATAAGCTTGAGGCTATTATACAAAAGATGTCAGGGGGTAAGTCAGCGATAAATTTCCGTTTCCTTCTTCTAAGCAACAATTTAAGGAAGCGAGAAGTTATAGGCCAGGGCGAGCTTATATGGGAAGGTATTCCTCGGGGACGAATAGGCAGTCCTTTCGCCAGGCCTATAGGAGAGGTGGACGAAGACCATGACTGTCGCGGAGTTCCGGTATCCTTTCCGGTGGGAGCCAGGCTCCAGAAGTTTGCCAGTCTCTGGCAGTATTCAATTCAGCACACTTGGGTACTGGATGTGATATCTCAGGGATACCGGATAGAGTTCTCCGAAGTTCCAAAGAGGGACAAATTTGTGAGTTTAAGAAGCCCAGCTGCGAGTCTGGAACTAAAGGCTCTGGAAGACAGTTTGGAAAAGTTGATCCAGGTGAATGCGGTAGAGTCTGTTCCGCCTTCAGAAAGAAAGAGGGGATTTTATTCCAGAATTTTTCTGATAAGAAAGGCATCGGGAGATTTCAGAACGATACTAGATCTCAGACAGCTCAACAATTATGTAAAGACGATAAAATTTCGTATGGAGACGATGAAATCCATTCTGGCAGGGGTAAGGAAAGAGGATTTCCTAGCGTCCATAGACCTAAAGGATGCTTACTTTCATGTGCCGGTACACACACGGCACAGAAGATACCTGAGGTTTTTTGTCATGGGCAAGCATTTTCAGTTTACATGCCTCCCTTTCGGTCTGAAGTTGTCTCCAAGGATATTTACCAAGGTGCTGTCGGCACTGGTAACCGTAATAAGAGGTCAAAGAATTGCAATTTGGGCATATCTAGACGATCTACTAGTGTGCGGAGAGTCAAAACAGGAAGTAAAGATGGCGTTAGAATTGACGCTGCAGATCCTACAAGGACATGGCTGGTTAATAAATTGGAAGAAAAGTCAACTAGAACCAAGGCAAGAAATTCAGTTTCTCGGAGTACAGGTGGATACTGCCAATTATACAATAGGTCTTTCAGAAGAAAGATGCTCGAAGATTCGGAGTCTGGCTTCTTTGCTAAGGGAATGCAACAGTGTGACTCTGCGTCAGGGGATGAGTCTTTTAGGTATGATGGCCTCCTCCATAGACGTGGTCCCGTGGGCGAGATGGCGGATGAGGGGCCTTCAGCTAGAGATCCTAGGCTATTGTCGGAGACGTTATTACCTGAATCATCGCATAAGGTTAGGCCAAGGGGCAAAACGTTCCCTAGACTGGTGGATGGAAACAGAACTGGTCGACAGGAAGACTACTTTGTCGGATCGTCACTTCCTCATTCTAACAACAGATGCAAGTGCAGTCGGTTGGGGGGCGCACCTGTTGCAACAGAACTGCCAAGGAAGGTGGAACCACCAGGAGAGAAGATTATCCTCAAACCACAGGGAAATGAGAGCTGTGTGGAAGGCGATGAAATATTTCCAGAAGCAGTTACAGGGGAAACATCTCAGGATATTTTCAGACAATGTAGCAGTGGTAGCCTATCTCAATCGGCAAGGAGGCACCAAAAGTCATGTATTAATGGAAGAGGTATCAAACATACTGCATTGGGCGGAAGGTCATCTCGAATCTCTATCAGCACTACATGTTCCTGGAGTAGACAATTATGTGGCAGATTTCCTCAGCAGACAAGAGGTGTTACCAGGAGAGTGGGAATTGAACGACGCAGTGTTCAATAAGATTGTACAGAGGTTCGGCCAGCCACAGGTGGATCTGATGGCCACACACATCAATACGAAGGTTCCTCTGTTCTTCTCCCGATATATCATCTCCCAGGATCAAGCGGGGTGGATGTCTTCTCTCTCCCATGGGGGTTCAGACTAGCATATGTTTTTCCTCCGTTTCCAATGATTGCACGTATTCTAAGGAAGATCAGAGAAGAGAGGGCGCAGGTCATAATAGTTCTTCCATATTGGCCGAAGAGAGCGTGGTTTCCTTCAGTACTGAGGATGGCAGCAGGGGAACCTTTGACGTTGCCGCTGATAACGGACCTGTTGCATCAGGGTCCATTGCTGCACCCGAATTTGCGACAACTTCATTTGACGGCATGGAAATTGAACGGCAATTATTGAGAGATAAAGGGTTGTCTGAGCAAGTTGTTAATTTGCTGATTTAGTCGAGAAAGAAGGTATCCTCTAAGATCTACTATAGAGTCTGGAAAACTTTCATTTCCTGGTCGGGCTCAAGATTTAACCCACAGAAAGCAGAGACATCGCAGGTCCTTCAATTCTTGTGTGATGGATTTGAGAAGGGGCTGGCGGTATCTACCATCAAGGTCCAAATAGCAGCACTGAGTGTCCTATTGGAGAGAAGATTATCTGATGAGAGCTTAGTGAGGAAGTTCTGTCAGGCAATTAAAAGGATAAGACCTCGCTTCAGGTCGGTGGTCACTCCGTGGGATCTGAATTTAGTTTTAAATTCATTAATGTTGTTTCCGTTTGAGCCATTGCAGGACGTCTCGGTTAAATTTCTAACTTGGAAAGTAGTGTTCCTGGTAGCCATTACATCAGCCAGAAGAGTTGGAGAGCTACAGGCCCTGTGGTCGGAGGAGCCCTACCTTAATTTCCTCCCGGGTAGACTTGTGTTAAGGACTAATCCCAGATTTTTTTGCCCAAGGTGGTGTCAGATTTCCATTTGAATCAGGACATCGTGTTACCATCATTCTACCCACAGCCGCAGAATGAGGAGGAGAAGAGAATGCATAGTTTGGATTTAATCAGAGCAATTTCAGTGTATCTGGACAGAGTGAAAGAGTTCCGTAAGACGAAACACCTGTTTGTGTTATATTCAGGTGCAAGGAAGGGTGAGAAACCTACGAAACAGACCATCTCCAGATGGATCACAGAACTCCTGGCGTTTATTTACAAACAGAATGGTCAGGAGGTTCCGGAGCAGCTAAAGGCACACTCTACCAGGGCCATGGCAGCTTCCTGGGCTAAGAAGGCAAGGCTTTCGGCGAAGGATATATGTGCAGCAGCCACATGGTCTTCTATGCATACATTTTCCAGTCATTATGCGGTGGATGTTATTGATGCACACTTTGGAAAACGTGTCTTTGATGCAGCGTTGAATTAAACAAATTATAATTTTCAGCATTGACAAGATGTCTGTGGTATTTTTTATTGCCCTCCCTATATTGAGTGTTGGTATATCCCAAGAGTAAGGGCTGCCATGAAGTAGTGTAGGAGAAAAAAGCAAATTATACTTACCGATAATTTCATTTCTCCGAGATACTTCATGGCAGCCTACAATATACCCTCCCTTAGTAAAGTATAAATATAGCCTGGTCACAGGAGACACTCAAAAGACTAATGGAGGAAGGGGAGGAGCAGGGCTATATACCCAAGGTGGGTGGTCCTAAAGTGTTGAGAGGATTCCCTGTCTAAGTTTAGGAATAGGATACAATTCCCAAGAGTAAGGGCTGCCATGAAGTATCTCGGAGAAATGAAATTATCGGTAAGTATAATTTGCTTTTTTTTTTTGCAGGCGCATGATAATAGGGCAAAGAGTAGGCACATCCCTTCCCAGCAAATAAAACCTAATGGTGTGCAAATAAATAATACACAAAACAGAGTAACTGTAACAATTTTCTTTCTTACAGTTACGTCTCAAGCACAGTACTTGGCACGTTGGCCACAGAACGGTCATCAAATAGTAAGGATGGTGATTTAGCTATTGGGATTAGTTTTTCTCTATCATAGGTGTGTTCCCTAGGTAAGATGGTAGATGTACAGTTTTCAGTTAGTTTCTATCACTCTGGGATAACAAACAGCCCTCTGGTTTACAATATCAGATTATCAAAAAACACCAAGATTTGGCAAAAGCCAAATAAAAGATGCAAGGAATTTTAATCCTACATCCAGAATGACTAACATTGATGACCTATTACAGGACTTCAAAATACAGAGCTGAGATTATGTAAGTAGCAAAACTGATAGAGTAAAAGATATGTCTTTCCCTTTTGGCTATGTGTCCATCGTGCCTAGTAGTCTGTGCTATGCTTCAGGAAGAACCATGGCCTCTACCTCTTTGACCAGACTTATTGCTTCAGTTTTAAGTTTAATGGAATGAATGGTGAACTGGAGTTGATCAGGGATAACTGAGTATCAGAGATCTGAGCTGAGAAACTCTTGCAAGGAAGAACACTTCAACAGTATTTGAAGAGATTAATTACTTTATGTAGACCCAACTAAAGCAACATTGCACACATCTTGATTTTTCACAAGTTGGGTTTCATAAATATCTTTGATACTTAAGGTTTTGCTCCTGGTAAAACTTTCAGCCTGAAGCGTAAGGCTATAAAAGCATAAAGTGATGCCGCGAATCAATCCAACCATTTTTACCTACAGCTGGGGGGAAATTTACTAACAATCATTTTGGGGCGATTTTCATTATTTTTTTTAATTTTTTTTTTGCGATTATGGGGTATATTCAAATCATGTTGGATCCTTTCCGACGGAAAGGATCCGACAATGCAGTATTCAATTTGGCCGTTCTCGACCATGTTAATCCGACTTTTTTTAAAGTCGGATTGACATTGTCGAAAACTGGTCTAAAAGCTGTCTGATTTGGCCGCAAATCCGACACAAAACACGTGGATCCACGGGTAATCCGCCGATCCATGTGTTTTCCCACAAGTCGGAATTGCCGACCTGTCTGAAAATCGGCAGCCCCATTAAATAGGTTTAATCACAATTCGACCTAAAAAAGTCGGAAACTGCTGTCTTTCCGACAAGACTGCAGTTCCAACAAGAATTGAATACACCCCTATGCCGTGATTTTGCTAATCACGAATGTACAAAGGGCCAAATCGCATGGAAATAGCATGTCAAATGCAACTCTGCACACCAAATCACTGCATAAATACCACTGGCACAAACATCATTAAACTAACATTATTTAGAACCATAACAAACTGCAAATTTACTAATCATCGCTTTTGTGAAATCACTCCAACTCGCACCTCAATTCACCAAATCAATGCACTTGCTTCTAGTAAACATGGTTGCTGCATAGCCTGCACGGATCAGTGAGATCCGTGCAGGCTTTTATGTTAGTGAATTTTTTTTTTTTTTTTGACAAAACATTAGATAGATTTGTATTTATGTTAGAAGGGAAGCTGTCCAATGTAATAGCTGCCGTGGAGTATTTGGAGTAAACGGAATTATCAGTAGTAATAGTTTGCTATTACTGCCCTACTACTTTACAGACAGTTGCAACCCCTACCACATCTTTAGGAATGTGTCCTGATGGTGTCTATTATAGGCTAAAAAGTTGACCCCTCTATTGCTGTGACATCACTACCTCTGGCCCTCTGTATGATTTAACTGATACACACTAGGCATGTTTCCTGTATGGTTGTAAAGATTTACCCCTGGAAATATTTCTGTTTTCCAATACTAACCACCTACACTATAAGATACCTTTTAGAATCCGCACAGTGGATGTTTTTTTCACCATCGGAGCATATTATTATTATGGCATTCTGTAAACATGATATGATAGGGATCGGCTCCTTGAGACCGTATTGTGTGGATTTACTGGCTTAGCAGCAACTTGTCTCTGGTAAATATATTAATGTTGTCATCTATGTATTTCTTGTTTAGCTAGAGAAACACCTCCCTCTTAACATAGCAACCTGTTACCGATTAATGGAGCATGAGGCATTTCTTGATTTACATATGAATACTGAAGGTATTTTAAGTGTAGTATTCGGCTCTATGCACAGCCTTTTATATCTGAATGTCACATGGTGATGTTAGTTGCGCTATACGTTTCTTGGCAACATGATGGTTATGCTTTTATATTAAAGGTAAAAGTTCAACATAGCAGCCGGTTATTAAACTGTATACAGGTTGGTTAAACATGTGTTCTTGTTCAGGAAGTCAAACAGAACAGGCAGAATATTGGCAGTTATGTTTAACAAGACCGCCACATGTTCATTGTTCTTTCTGTTAAGTAATCAGTGGGTTAAGCCCACATTTTATTGTAGCATTGTTAATGCTTGCTTAAAAAGCAAATATACAGTTTTTTTTTTTTTCCATTACGGTCAGTTGTTTTTACTATCCTGCTTATTGCGTTTGTAAGTGGTATTTAAAATACAGTAATGTGTACATGTTAAATATGTAATAGTATTGTGTTGCACAAAGGTACTTATAGCAATATTATCTTGTCCGTTTTCCTGTATTTCAGGGATCTCTCCTGGACTCCCAAAAGAGTAGGTCAGCCTCCTGCATTGTCCCACTTTCCTAAATAAGTGAATAATGTAGAAGCGTACAATTTTGGCTCCTCCTTTTTCTGGAAATCTGCAGCAAATCTTCATTGCTTCCAACCTTTTTCAGTGGTGGGTGGGACAGAAATGAGATGATTCATCATGGCATGCTTCTCCCAACCAGGGCTATATTAAGGTTTGTGGGGCCACCAAAGCAACTCACTTGTAAAGACCACCTACCAAAATAATTGTCAGTATGGTATGTTGGCAGTGTTATTAAATATATTGTGTAAATACTGCCAGCTCCACAAATGTGTTAAACGCACTGTAGTGCCCTCAGTTTGTTATGCCACACAGAAACCATATTTTAAATATTCCAGTTCTGGAGATGCTGCTTGTGTTTGCAGGGCCCTGAATGACTGCCCTCCAGCTTCCAGTCTGAGCCTCCCTATATGTCATCTTCTGGGATACAGGGTGAGAAGTTAGTATATGTTTTTAGAATATGCATGCTTCTCATAATACATCTTTAATTTGGGAAACCTATCATTTACACAGTTCTATGTCTTAGGTGAAATACAGGCTTGAATTTAGCCAGCTGCAGAACTTGTGCTCTGCTAGTCTTTCCTATTTTTTTGAAGGATCTACCCATTGCCCTTTGTGTCTGCTTAGTTTGTAAGTTTTTACATTGTTCTGTCAGTTAGTCCATATGCCTGCCCCACTAATTTTATATTGGACTTGCTTATTTTGCCACAAAAGTGGAGCATCAGCACAGGGCCGGTGCAAGGTTTCTCAGCACCCTAGGCAAATTGTCAGCTGCCCCCCACCACACATATATATATATATATATATATATATATATATATATATATATATGTGTGTGTGTATGTAGATATATATATATATATAATTGTAGTAAACGGATTGGCACTCACCTACCAGGTGGTAATTTGCTCCGGTGCCCTCTGAAACATCATTTAAATCACCATATCTAATCCATACAGCGGCACTCAGAGACTTGGTAAAGTGACAAAATACTTTTACTGTATGGACTATCCAGTAAAAGTATTTTGTCACTTTACCAAGTCTCTGAGTGCCGCTGTATGGATTAGATATGGTGATATATATATATATATATATATATATATATATACATACAACAGGCTGGTGCGGCACTCCAAACGACTATCACAAATATGCCATGTAGTCCTCGATGTAGACAACGTTTCAAAGCATTTTAATATAGCTTTTTCATCAGGTCATGACCTGATGAAAAAGCTATATTAAAATGCTTTGAAACGTTGTCTACATCGAGGACTACATGGCATATTTGTGATTAGTCGTTTGGAGTGCCGCACCAGCCTGTTGTATGTATTCATCTCATGTGAGGGCACCCAGCGCTGTTTGATTTTAATGGGAGAGCCGGACCTGCCTGCTGTGTGTGTGTGTGTGTGTGTGTGTGTGTGTGTGTATGTATGTATGTATGTATGTATATATACATACATACATACATACATACATACATACACACACACACACACACACACACACACACACACACACACACACACACACACACACACACAGTCTAAGTGGAAATTTTGAAGTGGGGGTATGCAAAAGTCAAGGATGTAATTATGCATGCGCCTCCGGCGCGCACGCTCCAGAAAAGGGGGCGTGTCCCGTGTAGTAGAACCCCTTATTCTATCTAGTACTGGTGCCCCTTTCACATTATAGCACACGGTACGAGCCGAAATTCACATTGAAGCACACTGAATGAGTCGAAAATTCACATTGTAGCACACTGAATGAGCCGAAATGCAGCAATTGAGCGGCTACAACATCCCTGCTCCTCATCTCTTACGGAAGAGCAGGAGAGAATAAAGAAAGCATTTTCTAATCATCTTATAGTGCCGCCCTCCAGTGGCCGGCGCTCATAGGCAGCTGCCTAAAGCTGCCTAATGGTAGCGCCGGCCCTGCATAAGCACAATAATTACCGGGTCTGGTGCTCTGAATATCAGTGGTTAGTGTACAGGCCCCAATTTTACAGTGCACGTGACTGCTTGTTTATGGGCAGTATATCAGTTGTGACCCCCTCCCCCCAGCTCTCACATTGGCACGTGACAAATACATGCTATTACTCAATTGTAAAGTGCAACGGGATATGCTGCGCTATATAAGAAATGGTAAATAAATAATAATCAGTGATGGGTGTAAATCAGTAAGGTGCGTTGAGGTCAATGGTTGATGAGGCACTGGCTAATTTGTTTGTAAGTTTTGACTAAAAATAGAATAAAATAAAGATTATAGAAATAATACATATATGAATTAGTGATGTGCACCGGACATTTTTCGGGTTTTGTGTTTTGGTTTTGGATTCGGTTCTGCGGCCGTGTTTTGGATTCGGACGCGTTTTGGCAAAACCTCACCGAAATTTTTTTGTCGGATTCGGGTGTGTTTTGGATTCGGGTGTATTTTACAAAAAACCCTAAAAAACTGCTTAAATCATAGAATTTGGGGGTCATTTTGATCCCATAGTTTTATTAACCTCAATAACCATAATTTCCACTCATTTCCAGTCTATTCTGAACACCTCACACCTCACAATATTATTTTTAGTCTTAAAATTTGCACCGAGGTCGCTGGATGGCTAAGCTAAGCGACACAAGTGGCCGACACAAACACCTGGCCCATCTAGGAGTGGCACTGCAGTGTCAGGCAGGATGGCACTTCAAAAAAATTGTCCCCAAACAGCACATGATGCAAAGAAAAAAAGAGGCGCACCAAGGTCGCTGTGTGACTAAGCTAAGCGACACAAGTGGCCGACACAAAAACCTGGCCCATCTAGGAGTGGCACTGCAGTGTCAGGCAGGATGGCACTTCAAAAAAATTGTCCCCAAACAGCACATGATGCAAAGAGAAATTACACCTACCTACTAAATGGGGTAAAATTAGGGGTTTCTGTACTGGAAAAGGACTTAGGTGTCCTCATAGATAGCAAGCTAAGCAGTAGTACCCAAAGTAGGACTGCAGCAAAGAAGGCTAATAAGATATTAGCATGCATAAAACGGGGTATTGATGCTAGGGACGAGAGTATTATACTCCCGTTATATAAATCACTAGTGAGGCCACACCTTGAATACTGTGTACAATTCTGGGCACCGTACTACAAAAAGGATATCCTGGAGCTTGAAAAGGTACAGAGGAGGGCGACCAAACTAATTAAGGGCATGGAGACGATGGAATACAAGGAAAGGCTTGAAAGACTAGGCATGTTTACATTGGAAAAGCGGAGACTAAGAGGGGATATGATCAACATCTACAAATATATAAGGGGACAATACACAGAGCTTGCCGGGACCTGTTTTTGGTTAGATCAACACAGAGGACCCGTGGACACTCGCTCAGGTTAGAGGAGAGGAGATTCCGCACAATACGGCGTAAAGGCTTTTTCACGGTAAGGACAATACATGTTTGGAATTCCCTGCCCGAGGGAGTTGTAATGGCGGAATCTGTCAACACCTTTAAGAAAGGGTTAGATAAATTCCTAATGGATAAGGATATTCAGGGGTATGGTGCATAGTCATGCATTATAGTTACTATAAATAGGGATAAAATGTAACGGCTGACAGCAGCATCAGTCAGAAATTTTAGTCAAATCATCATGCATAGGAAACCACAAATAGGTTGAACTCGATGGACAATTGTCTTTTTTCAACCTCAGATACTATGTTACTATGTAGGTGCAAGATGGAATTGTCCTTGGGCCCTCCCACCCACCCTTATGTTGTATAAACAGGACATGTACACTTTAACGAACCCATCATTTCAGCGACAGGGTCTGAAATGACTGGTTGGTTTGGGCCCCCACCAAAAAAAGAAGCAATCAATCTCTCCTTGCACAAACTGGCTCTACAGAGGCAAGATGTCCACCTCATCATCATCCTCCGATTCTTCACCCCTTTCACTGTGTACATCCCCCTCCTCACAGATTATTAATTCGTCCCCACTGGAATCCACCATCTCAGGTCCCTGTGTACTTTGTGGAGGCAATTGCTGCTGGTGAATGTCTCCACGGAGGAATTGATTATAATTCATTTTGATTAACATCATCTTCTCCACATTTTCTGGAAGTAACCTCGTACGCCGATTGCTGACAAGGTGAGCGGCTGCACTAAACACTCTTTCGGAGTACACACTGAAGGGAGGGCAATTTAGGTAGAATAAAGCCAGTTTGTGCAAGGGCCTCCAAATTGCCTCTTTTTCCTGCCAGTATACGTATGGACTGTCTGACGTGCCTACTTGGATGCGGTCACTCATATAATCCTCCACTATTCTTTCAATGGTGAGAGAATCATATGAAGTGACAGTAGACGACATGTCAGTAATCGTTGGCAGGTCCTTCAGTCCGGACCAGATGTCAGCACTCGCTCCAGACTGCCCTGCATCACCGCCAGCGGGCGGGCTCGGAATTCTTAGCCTTTTCCTCGCACCCCCAGTTGCGGGAGAATGTGAAGGAGGAGATGTTGACAAGTCACGTTCCGCTTGACTTGACAATTTTCTCACCAGCAGGTCTTTGAACCTCTGCAGACTTGTGTCTGCCGGAAAGAGAGATACAACGTAGGTTTTAAATCTAGGATCGAGCACGGTGGCCAAAATGTAGTGCTCTGATTTCAACAGATTGACCACCCGTGAATCCTGGTTAAGCGAATTAAGGGCTCCATCCACAAGTCCCACATGCCTAGCGGAATAGCTCTGTTTTAGCTCCTCCTTCAATGTCTCCAGCTTCTTCTGCAAAAGCCTGATGGGGGGAATGACCTGACTCAGGCTGGCAGTGTCTGAACTGACTTCACGTGTGACAAGTTCAAAGGATTGCAGAACCTTGCACAACGTTGAAATCATTCTCCACTGCGCTTGAGACAGGTGCATTCCCCCTCCTTTGCCTATATCGTGGCCAGATGTATAGGCTTGAATGGCCTTTTGCTGCTCCTCCATCCTCTGAAGCATATAGAGGGTTGAATTCCACCTCGTTACCACCTCTTGCTTCAGATGATGGCAGGGCAGGTTCAGGAATGTTTGGTGGTGCTCCAGTCTTCTGTACGCGGTGGCTGAATGCCGAAAGTGGCCCGCAATTCTTCGGGCCACCGACAGCATCTCTTGCACGCCCCTGTCGTTTTTTAAATAATTCTGCACCACCAAATTCAATGTATGTGCAAAACATGGGACGTGCTGGAATTTGCCCAGATGTAATGCACGCACAATATTGCTGGCGTTGTCCGATGTCACAAATCCCCAGGAGAGTCCAATTGGGGTAAGCCATTCTGCGATGATCTTCCTCAGTTTCCGTAAGAGGTTGTCAGCTGTGTGCCTATTCTGGAAAGCGGTAATACAAAGCGTAGCCTGCCTAGGAACGAGTTGGCGTTTGCGAGATGCTGCTACTGGTGCCGCCGCTGCTGTTCTTGCAGCGGGAGGCAATACATCTACCCAGTGGGCTGTCACAGTCATATAGTCCTGAGTCTGCCCTGCTCCACTTGTCCACATGTCCGTGGTTAAGTGGACATTGGGTACAACTGCATTTTTTAGGACACTGGTGAGTCTTTTTCTGAGGTCTGTGTACATTTTCGGTATCGCCTGCCTAGAGAAATGGAACCTAGATGGTATTTGGTACCGGGGACACAGTACCTCAATCAAGTCTCTAGTTGCCTCTGAATTAACGGTGGATACCGGAACCACGTTTCTCACCGCCCAGGCTGCCAAGGCCTGAGTTATCTGCTTTGCAGCAGGATGACTGCTGTGATATTTCATCTTCCTTGCAAAGGACTGTTGGACAGTCAATTGCTTACTGGAAGTAGTACAAGTGGTCTTCCGACTTCCCCTCTGGGATGACGATCGACTCCCAGCAGCTACAACAGCAGCGCAAGCAGCAGTAAGTGTTACACTCAAGGATGCATCGGAGGAATCCCAGGCAGGAGAGGACTCGTCAGACTTGCCAGTGACATGGCCTGCAGGACTATTGGCTTTCCTGGGTAAGGAGGAAATTGACACTGAGGGAGTTGGTGGTGTGGTTTGCAGGAGCTTGGTTACAAGAGGAAGGGATTTAGTGGTCAGTGGACTGCTTCCGCTGTCACCCAAAGTTTTTGAACTTGTCACTGACTTATGATGAATGCGCTGCAGGTGACGTATAAGGGAGGATGTTCCTAGGTTAACGTCCTTACCCCTACTTATTACAGCTTGACAAAGGCAACACACTGCTTGACACCTGTTGTCCGCATTTGTGTTGAAATAATTCCACACCGAAGAGCTGATTTTTTTTTTTTTTGTATTTTGACCAGGCATGTCAATGGCCATATTCGTCCCACGGACAACAGGTGTCTCCCCGGGTGCCTGACTTAAACAAACCACCGCCAGCAACACCCATATCCTCATCCTGGTGTACTTCAACAGTGACATCTTCAATTTGACTATCAGGAACTGGACTGCGGGTGCTCCTTCCAGCACTTGCAGGGGTCGTGCAAATGGTGGAAGGCGCAAGCTCTTCCCGTCCAGTGTTGGGAAGGTCAGGCATCGCAACCGACACAATTGGACTCTCCTTGGGTATTTGTGATTTAGAAGAACGCACAGTTCTTTGCTGTGCTTTTGCCAGCTTAAGTCTTCTCATTTTTCTAGCGAGAGGATGAGTGCTTCCATCCTCATGTGAAGCTGAACCACTAGCCATGAACATAGGCCAGGGCCTCAGCCGTTTCTTGCCACTCCGTGTCGTAAATGGCATATTGGCAAGTTTACGCTTCTCCTCAGACACTTTTAATTTTGATTTTTGGGTCATTTTACTGAACTTTTGTTCTTTGGATTTTACATGCTCTCTACTATGACATTGGGCATCGGCCTTGGCAGACGACGTTGATGGCATTTCATCGTCTCGGCCATGACTAGTGGCAGCAGCTTCAGCACGAGGTGGAAGTGGATCTTGATCTTTCCCTATTTTAACCTCCACATTTTTGTTCTCCATTTTTTAATGTGTGGAATTATATGCCAGTATCAATAGCAATGGCCTACTACTATATATACTGCGCACAACTGAAATGCACCACAGGTATCGATGGATAGTATACTTGACGACACAGAGGTAGGTAGAGCAGTGGCCTTCCGTACCGTACTGCTATATATAGTATACTGGTGGTCACTGTGTCAGCAAACTGCAAAACTAAAATGCACCACAGGTATAGAATGTAGATGGATAGTATACCTAATGACGACACAGAGGTAGGTACAGCAGTGGCCTTCCGTACCGTACTGCTATATATAGTATACTGGTGGTCACTGTGTCAGCAAACTGCAAAACTAAAATGCACCACAGGTATAGAATGTAGATGGATAGTATACTTAATGACGACACAGAGGTAGGTACAGCAGTGGCCTTTCGTACCGTACTGCTATATATAGTATACTGGTGGTCACTGTGTCAGCAAACTGCAAAACTCTAATGCACCACAGGTATAGAATGTTGATGGATAGTATACTTAATGACGACACAGAGGTAGGTACAGCAGTGGCCTACTGTACCGTAATGCTATATATTATATACTGGTGGTCACTGTGTCAGCAAACTGCATAACTAAAATGCACCACAGGTATAGAATGTAGATGGATAGTATACTTAATGACGACACAGAGGTAGGTACAGCAGTGGCCTTCCGTACCGTACTGCTATATATAGTATACTGGTGGTCACTGTGTCAGCAAACTGCAAAACTAAAATGCACCACAGGTATAGAATGTAGATGGATAGTATACTTAATGACGACACAGAGTTAGGTACAGCAGTGGCCTTCCGTACTGCTATATATAGTATACTGGTGGTCACTGTGTCAGCAAACTGCAAAACTAAAATGCACCACAGGTATAGAATGTAGATGGATAGTATACTTAATGACGACACAGAGGTAGGTACAGCAGTGGCCTACTGTACCGTAATGCTATATATTATATACTGGTGGTCACTGTGTCAGCAAACTGCAAAACTAAAATGCACCACAGGTATAGAATGTAGATGGATAGTATACTTAATGACGACACAGAGGTAGGTACAGCAGTGGCCTACTGTACTGTAATGCTATATATTATATACTGGTGGTCACTGGTCAGCAAAACTCTGCACTGTACTCCTCCTATATAATATTATACTGGTGGTCCCCAGTCCCCACAATAAAGCAGCACACTGAGCACAGATATGGAGTGTTTTTCAGGCAGACAACGTATACTGGTGGTCACTGTCAGCAAAACTCTGCACTGTACTCCTCCTATATAATACAGCTGCTCCCCAGTCCCCACAATTATGCAGTGTGAGCACAGATATATGCAGCACACTGTGAGCACAGATATGGAGCGTTTTTTTCAGGCAGAGAACGGATAACTGGTGGTCACTGATCAGCAAAACTCTGCACTGTACTCCTCCTATATACAGCTGCTCCCCAGCCCTCCCCACAATTAAGTAATAGTGCACAGCACAATCAAGTTCAACAATAACGGAGAGGACGCCAGCCACGTCCTCTCCCTAACATTTCCAATGCACGAGTGAAAATGGCGGCGACGCGCGGCTGCTTATATAGAATCCGAATCTCGCGAGAATCCGACAGCGGGATGATGACGTTCGGGCGCGCTCGGGTTAGCCGAGCCATACGGGAGAATCCGAGTATGGCTCGGACCCGTGTAAAAAGGGTGAAGTACGGGGGGGTTCGGTTTCCGAGAAACCGAACCCGCTCATCACTAATATGAATAATCCATAAATTATATTTATAAGTGCTAATTACCATCTTTATATTCTTCTAATCATTTTATAGTCAAAACTCTGGAGTATGACAATTGAGGCTCTACCTCCCCTGTCTACCCTGACCGCACTGGTGCAAATGGCTCTGAAATGTGCAGTAACTATTATAGATCCCACTGTCTGCATGCACCTGCTGTTCATAAGGCTTGGGATTAATATGCCGGCGGTGAGGATGCCAGCGGTCAGAATACCAACTGTGGCATCCCGATGTTAAGAGCCTAAACCTAACCCTCCCCCCCCCCCCCCCCCCCCTTCCCACAGCCTAATCCTAGTCGCCCCCCTCCCCCGCGCAGCTTACATCTCAGACAGGCCAGCAAACGCTCATTCAGGATTCTGGCACTGGGCTTGTGACCCTAGTCGGTATACCAGTGTCTGCATTCTGAGTAGTGTCAGGATTCCGGTGCCGGGATCCCGACCACCTGGATCCTGCTACTTTTGAAAAACTATAGAATGCATGAAAGTGGTTTTTTTTTTTTTTTTGGTGTGGGTTTTTTTTTCTTATGGCGTGTAGACTGATCCACGCATTATACTGCAGAGTTGCTTCTAGCATAATATATAGATTTCAGTTTTCAGTATTGATACCAACAGTTGGAAGGCCTTCAGATAGAATACACCATCAATATGTCGGTCTTATGGTAAAACCCTGGTTTCCTGGCCTTCTCCCCTATGTGGTCAACGCATCGGTATTAAAGAGTGTTTAGAAAGCTTTAAAACAAAGCTTTCAGTGCTTTTGTGTATGAGTTATTTTATTTTTAACTCAAAGTCCCATGTGTTTGACATGCTTTTCTAAGAGCTGCCTGGTATGTGAAAGCAAAAGTTAAAATCGCTTACTGTCCAATGTGCAGCAAAGTACTTAGTGAAACTGGGTGTGGTGACCACAGGGACTGATGAGAACTTCATTGTATTTGTTTTTAATTTTTCTAGGTGTACTAAATGCAAACTATGTTCTCTCTTTATCCTGATAGTACTGTATACCCATGCATGTTTGGTGATGCCTAGATATCCATTTAAGGGGGTAATTCCAAGTTGATCGCAGGAGGACATTTTTTAGCAGTTGGGCAAAACCATGGGGGTCATTCCGAGTTGTTCGCTCCCAAGCTGCTTTTAGCAGCTTTGCACACGCTAAGCCGCCGCCTACTGGGAGTGAATCTTAGCTTATCAAAATTGCGAACGAAAGATTAGCAGAATTGCGAATAGACACTTCTTAGCAGTTTCTGAGTAGCTCCAGACTTACTCGGCATCTGCGATCAGTTCAGTGCTTGTCGTTCCTGGTTTGACGTCACAAACACACCCAGCGTTCGCCCAGACACTCCTCCGTTTCTCCAGCCACTCCCGCGTTTTTCCCAGAAACTGTAGCGTTTTTTCACACACTCCCATAAAACGGCCTGTTTCCACCCAGAAACACCCACTTCCTGTCAATCACACTCCGATCACCAGAACGAAGAAAAAACCTCGTAATGCCGTGAGTAAAATTCCTAACTGCATAGCAAATTTACTTGGCGCAGTCGCACTGCGGACATTGCGCATGCGCATTAGCGACTAATCGCTCCGTTGCGAGAAAAAAATAACGAGCGAACAACTCGGAATGACCCCCCATGTCTGGGGAGGCAGATATAACATGTGCAGAGAGAGTTAGATTTGGGTGGGTTATTTTGTTTCTGTGCAGGGTAAATACTGGCTGCTTTATTTTTACACTGCAATTTAGATTGCAGATTGAACACACCACACCCAAATCTCTCTCTCTCTGCACATGTTATATCTGCCTCCCCTGCAGTGCACATGGTTTTGCCCAACTGCTAACAAAATTCCTGCTGCGATCAACTTGGATTACCCCCTAAGTCCTGCCCTACTTTTCTGACCTCTCATCAAGAAGAGAACGCTGTGGTCTGGTGGGACGTGATTATTCAGTTTTCAGAATTGCACTCTGCCCTGCGGTGAAGCAATGAGACCATTTGAGTGTTCATGCTCAGGCCACTGTAGTGGTTTGATGAAAAGTCCACTGTCACACCATATATTGTGGTCATGCAGCAAGAAGATTGATTTATCTGGAGAGCTGGACGGCCAGTTTGTGACAGTAGTTAAAATGTTGACAGGCCATAATGTGTCGACCTTATGGTTAGGCCTATATTTGTATTTTGTACTGGTATGTAAATATATATTTCTCTAACGTCCTAGTGGATGCTGGGGACTCCGTCAGGACCATGGGGAATAGCGGCTCCGCAGGAGACAGGGCACAAAAAGTAAGCTTTTAGGATCACATGGTGTGTACTGGCTCCTCCCCCTATGACCCTCCTCCAAGCCTCAGTTAGGTTTTTGTGCCCGTCCGAGCAGGGTGCAATCTAGGTGGCTCTCATAAAGAGCTGCTTAGAAAAAGTTATTGGCATTATACCCTTTCCCACCAGAGGTTAGGGCGCGCTGGGAAACACCCCCTAGGGTGGATAAGGCGCTCACACGCTTATCAAAACAAGTGGCGTTACCGTCTCCTGATACGGCCGCCCTCAAGGATCCAGCTGATAGGAGGCTGGAAACTACCCTGAAGAGTATATACACACATACTGGTGTTATACTGCGACCAGCAATAGCCTCAGCCTGGATGTGCAGTGCTGGGGTGGTGTGGTCGGATTCCCTGACTGAAAATATTGATACCCTGGATAGGGACAGTATTTTATTGACTATAGAGCAATTAAAGGATGCTTTTCTTTATATGCGAGATGCTCAGAGGGATATTTGCACTCTGGCATCGAGAGTAAGTGCGATGTCCATATCTGCCAGAAGAAGTTTATGGACGCGACAGTGGTCAGGTGATGCGGATTCCAAACGGCATATGGAAGTATTGCCGTATAAAGGAGAGGAATTATTTGGGGTCGGTCTATCGGATCTGGTGGCCACGGCAACAGCCGGAAAATCCACTTTTTTACCTCAGGTCACCTCCCAACAGAAAAAGACACCGTCTTTTCAGCCGCAGTCCTTTCGTTCCTATAAGAACAAGCGGGCAAAAGGACAGTCATATTTGCCCAGAGGCAAAGGAAGGGGTAAGAGGGTGCAGCAAGCAACTACTTCCCACGAACAGAAGCCCTCCCCGGCTTCTACAAAGCCCTCAGCATGACGCTGGGGCTGTGCAAGCGGACTCGGGGGCGGTGGGGGGTTGACTAAAGATTTTCAGCACACAGTGGGCGCGCTCACAGGTGGACCCTTGGATCCTGCAGGTAGTATCTCAGGGTTACAAGTTGGAATTCGAAAAGTCTCCCCCTCGCCGGTTCCTAAAGTCTGCTTTACCAACGTCTCCCTCAGAAAGGGCGACGGTATTGGAAGCCATTCACAAGCTGTATTCTCAGCAGGTGATAGTCAAGGTACCCCTCCTACAACAGGGAAAGGGGTATTATTCCACACTATTTGTGGTACCGAAGCCGGACGGTTCGGTAAGACCTATTCTAAATCTGAAATCCTTGAACCTGTACATACAGAAATTCAAGTTCAAGATGGAGTCACTCAGAGCAGTGATAGCGAATCTGGAAGAAGGGGACTTCATGGTGTCCCTGGACATAAAAGATGCTTATCTGCATGTCCCAATTTACCCTTCACACCAAGGGTATCTCAGGTTCGTGATACAAAACTGTCATTATCAGTTTCAAACGCTGCCGTTTGGTTTGTCCACGGCACCTCGGGTCTTTACCAAGGTAATGGCCGAAATGATGGTTCTTCTACGAAGAAAAGGCGTATTAATTATCCCTTACTTGGACGATCTCCTGATAAGGGCAAGGTCCAGAGAACAGCTGGAAGTCGGAGTAGCACTAACCCAAGTAGTGCTTCAACACCACGGGTGGATTCTGAATCTTCCAAAATCTCAATTGACCCCGACGACACGTCTGCTGTTCCTGGGAATGATTCTGGACACTGTTCAGAAAAAGGTGTTTCTCCCGGAGGAGAAAGCAAGGGAGTTATCCGAACTTGTCAGGAACCTCCTAAAACCAGGAAATGTGTCAGTACAAAATGGTCCGGATCGCATCTGCACATGCATCAGCGGATAACACTGTCACCAAGAACAAGGGTGTCTCTTCTGTGGTGGTTGCAGAGTGCCCATCTGTTAGAGGGCCGCAGATTCGGCATACAGGACTGGGTCCTGGTGACTACGGATGCCAGCCTACGAGGCTGGGGAGCAGTCACACAGGGAAGAAACTTCCAGGGCGTGTGGTCGAACCTGGAGACGTCTCTTCACATAAATATACTGGAGCTAAGAGCGATTTACAATGCTCTAAGCCTGGCAAAACCGCTGCTTCAGGGTCAGCCGGTGTTGATCCAGTCGGACAACATCACGGCAGTCGCCCACGTAAACAGACAGGGTGGCACGAGAAGCAGAAGAGCAATGACAGAAGCTGCAAGGATTCTTCGCTGGGCGGAAAATCATGTCATAGCACTGTCAGTAGTGTTCATTCCGGGAGTGGACAACTGGGAAGCAGACTTCCTCAGCAGACACGACCTCCACCCGGGAGAGTGGGGACTTCATCCAGAAGTCTTCCACATGATTGTGAACCGTTGGGAAAAACCAAAGGTGGACATGATGGCGTCCCGCCTCAACAAGAAACTGGACAGATATTGCGCCAGGTCAAGAGACCCTCAGGCAATAGCTGTGGACGCTCTGGTAACACCGTGGGTGTACCAGTCGGTGTATGTGTTTCCTCCTCTGCCTCTCATACCAAAGGTACTGAGAATTATACGGCTACGGGGAGTAAGAACTATACTCGTGGCTCCGGATTGGCCGAGAAGGACTTGGTACCCGGAACTTCAAGAGATGCTCACGGAAGAGCCGTGGCCTCTACCGCTAAGAAGGGATCTGCTTCAGCAGGGACCTTGTATGTTCCAAGACTTACCGCGACTGCGTTTGACGGCATGGCGGTTGAACGCCGGATTCTAAAAGAAAAGGGCATTCCAGAGGAAGTTATTCCTACCTTGATTAAAGCCAGGAAGGAAGTGACCGCACAACATTATCACCGCATTTGGAGAAAATATGTTGCGTGGTGTGAGGCCAAGAAGGCCCCAACGGAGGAATTTCAATTGGGTCGATTCCTACATTTCCTGCAGGCAGGATTGTCTATGGGCCTCAAATTGGGGTCTATTAAGGTTCAAATTTCGGCTTTATCGATTTTCTTCCAGAAAGAATTGGCTTCAGTGCCTGAAGTACAAACCTTTGTCAAAGGTGTACTACATATACAGCCCCCGATTGTGCCTCCAGTGGCACCGTGGGATCTCAACGTAGTTTTGGATTTTCTCAAATCCCATTGGTTTGAGCCGCTCAAATCGGTAGATTTGAAGTATCTTACATGGAAAGTAACCATGCTACTGGCCCTGGCTTCAGCCAGGAGAGTATCAGAGTTGGCGGCTTTATCGTACAAAAGCCCATATCTGATTTTCCATTCGGACAGGGCAGAACTGCGGACGCGTCCTCAGTTTCTGCCTAAGGTGGTTTCGGCTTTTCACTTGAACCAGCCTATTGTGGTGCCTGCGGCTACTAGCGACGTGGAGGACTCCAAGTTGCTGGACGTTGTCAGAGCATTGAAAATATATATTTCAAGGACGGCTGGAGTCAGAAAATCTGACTCGCTGTTTATCCTGTATGCACCCAACAAGATGGGTGCTCCTGCGTCTAAGCAGACGATTGCTCGTTGGATCTGTAGCACAATCCAACTTGCACATTCTGTGGCAGGCCTGCCACAGCCTAAATCTGTAAATGCCCACTCCACAAGGAAGGTGGGCTCATCTTGGGCGGCTGCCCGAGGGGTCTCGGCATTACAACTTTGCCGAGCAGCTACGTGGTCAGGGGAGAACACGTTTGTAAAATTTTACAAATTTGATACTCTGGCTAAGGAGGACCTGGAGTTCTCTCATTCGGTGCTGCAGAGTCATCCGCACTCTCCCGCCCGTTTGGGAGCTTTGGTATAATCCCCATGGTCCTGACGGAGTCCCCAGCATCCACTAGGACGTTAGAGAAAATAAGAATTTACTTACCGATAATTCTATTTCTCATAGTCCGTAGTGGATGCTGGGCGCCCATCCCAAGTGCGGATTGTCTGCAATACTTGTACATAGTTATTGTTACAAAAATCGGGTTATTATTGTTGTGAGCCATCTTTTCAGAGGCTTCTTCGTTGTTATCATACTGTTAACTGGGTTCAAATCACAAGTTGTATGGTGTGATTGGTGTGGCTGGTATGAGTCTTACCCGGGATTCAAGATCCTTCCTTATTGTGTACGCTCGTCCGGGCACAGTACCTAACTGAGGCTTGGAGGAGGGTCATAGGGGGAGGAGCCAGTACACACCATGTGATCCTAAAAGCTTACTTTTTGTGCCCTGTCTCCTGCGGAGCTGCTATTCCCCATGGTCCTGACGGAGTCCCCAGCATCCACTACGGACTATGAGAAATAGAATTATCGGTAAGTAAATTCTTATTTTTAATGGAAATTACATACAAACACAAAATAATAATAAAAAAATAGCAATTCTCAATGCACAATCATTATTCTATCACATAAGTATATTGGTGAGACTTCTTGCCTTTACGATTTCTGTGATATTTTAATCTTACCATCCTGATGGGTTGGGTACGACATGCGGTAAGAATACAGACAGCGGCATCCCGGCTGCCATAGGTTTGAGCAACTAAACTAACCCTCCCTCCCAGCACACTAACCCTAATCTTCCCCCTCAGCCTAACCCTCCTTGGCATACTTGCGTTCGGGATTCCAGCATTGGTATTCTGACTGCCGGCTTCCCATCTGTCGGGATGCCAACTACATCCTGTTCAGACATACGGTGTATCATGCTTATGCTATAAAACGGCATTATCCTTTAGAATGTAAGCTCTCGTGAGCAGGGCCCTCTTCCCTCATGTGCTTTTCCTTCTGTTACTTAAACTATCTAATATTCCATACTCCCTTCTACCGCACCATACCCCGTGGTTTTCTACCACCCTGATACTTATGTCAGTGCCGTCTGCTGGTGTAGCTATGTTAATATACCCTGTACTTTTACTATATTGTCACTGTGTTCTTGTTTTGCTTATTTGTTTATGTACTCTGTAATTGGACGCTGCAGATCCCTTGTGGCGCCATATAAGTAAATGATGATGAAATAAGACTACTACTACTACTACTCCTAAATAATAATAATAATAATAATAATAATAATAAAAACAATAATAATAAAAGTAACTTTACCTTCAAAATATTCTTATGAACATGCACATTGTAAATGTTTTGCAGGCAGGATGTATCCTCAAAGTATAAACAATTGTTCTCATAACAAAGCAATGTATTTTTGTGTATGTTTTAATTAGAAAATAAATAAAATTGTGCTCTCCGCAAAGTAGTAGAAAGTCAGTAATTTTTATCGCCTCGTGTAAGCAAAAAATTAACGTTTCAGTCCACATGGCATGACATTTATGAAGGCCACCAAAATCCAAGCAACAATTAATCTCTATACCTCTCTATTTGCTTGATTTAAAAATATATTATTTTCCTTTTACTACCCCACTATTTTTTTTACATTTTTTTTTTTTCTATGAAGCTCCTGCTTTTTTTAAACTTATTTTTTATATGAACATTATTATGTACCTGGCACTCCGCTCTGATATAATTTTTTAGTGTGTGCTGCTGGTTTCAAGGTGTGTGTGTGTGTGTGTGTGTGTGTGTGTGTGTGTGTGTGTGTGTGTGTGTGTGTGTGTGTGTGTGTAATGTTGTGTTGTTTTTTTTTTTATAATAATAATAATAATAATAATAATAATAATTATTATTATTATTATTATTATTATTGTAACATTCACATGGAAACACTGATATCTCTGAATTATGGAGACCTAATCCTTACACTGAGACTAATTCCACATTGTTAATAATACCACAGTCTCATCCGGTACAGGAAGACATTTCATAAATAGACACTGTAAAATGGGAAAAGCAAAGAGTAACAGGTCAAAGGACAATTCATTATAAGCAACACATTCAGGTCCTTATCCAGTGGTGTACGTAAAGGTGAGATTTAGGTTTTTTTTCTGGCAGCAACTTGATGGTTTTTTTTTTTTTTAATTATTAAAATGTTAGTATGTGTGGATCGGTGGGGTGTTTTTTTTCCCTTTCTCTCCTGGCACTTTTCATTAAGACAAGGGGGCTGAGACCCACGACAGGTTTTAGATGAAGCATGTAGACATGAAATGTGCCTGTTTCGAGGGACATGACTTCTGTTTACACAAAACCTGGTGTTAGTTGCGAGCTGATGATGGGTAGGCCGGATGTGATTTTCCAAATGAGTTGAAGCTCCCAAATCATGTAAACGTAGTCAAACAGATGTGGCTGTGACCTTTTTATAGCAGGGAGGGCTTTTTTTTTTGTTGTTAAATAAAGCATGTATCCATCTTGTTCTGGAGAGGCAATATACACTGCTCAAAAAAATAAAGGGAACACTACAATAGCACATCCTAGATCTGAATGAATTAAATTTTCTTATTAAATACTTTGTTCTTTACATAGTTGAATGTGCTGACAACAAAATCACACAAATTATCAATGGAAATCAAATTTATTAACCCATGGAGTTCTGGATTTGGAGTCACACTCAAAATTAAAGTGGAAAAACACACTACAGGCTGATCCAACTTTGATGTAATGTCCTTTAAAACAAGTCAAAATGAGGCTCAGTAGTGTGTGTGGCCTCCACCATTACTGACCCACTGCCAAACTGGTCATGCTGGAGGATGTTGCAGGCAGCAGAACGTTCTCCTTGGCATCTCCAGACTCTGTCACGTCTGTCACATGTGCTCAGTGGGAACCTGCTTTCATCTGTGAAGAGCACAGGGCGCCAGTGGCGAATTTGCCAATCTTGGTGTTTTCTGGCAAATGCCAAACGTCCTGCACGGTGTTGGGCTGTAAGCACAACCCCTTACCTGTGGACGTCGGGCCCTCATACCACCCTCATAGAGTCTGTTTCTGATCGTTTGAGTAGACACATGCACATTTGTGGCTTGCTGGAAATCATTTTGCAGGGCTCTGGCAGTGCTCCTCCTGTTCCTCCTTGCACAAAGGTGGAGGTAGCGATCCTGCTGCTGGGTTGTTGCCCTCCTACGGCCTCCTCCACGTCTCCTGATGTACTGGCCTGTCTCCTCTCTGCTGACAGACACAGCAAACCTTCTTGCCACAGCTCGCATTGATGTGCCATCCTGGATCAGCTGCACTACCTGAGCCACTTGTGTGGGTTGTAGGGAGGCCACACACTACTGAGCCTCATTTTAACTTGTTTTAAGGACATTACATCAAAGTTGGATCAGCCTGTAGTGTTTTTTTCCACTTTAATTTTGAGTGTGACTCCAAATCCAGACCTCCATAGGTTAATAAATTTGATTTCCATTGATAATTTTTGTGTGATTTTGTTGTCAGCACATTCAACTATGTAAAGAACAAAGTATTTAATAAGAATATTTCATTCATTCAGATCTAGGATGTGTTATTTTAGTGTTCCCTTTTATTTTTTTGAGCAGTGTATATTTAGGAATGTCGACTAAAAATATCCATTTTATTTTTGAGTCTTTACATTTCACAAGCTCCAAGCAGGGGCTTGTAACAGATTAGGGGACCTGTGTGCAATATCCCCACATACCTGTGCCAGTAACCACATTGCAGAATCCCCTATAATTGTTTTTGGTTGCTACTGCCATCTTTCCAAATATAGACACAGTAGGGAGCAAAGTAATATATAGTTAAACCAGCGCTGGGTTATAATTCTATATTAAATACATAAAATGGATGAGATTTAAAAAGTTTGTGATAATATAAAATATATATGTACAGCCGTTGCCAAAGGTTTTGGGAATGACACAAGTATTGGTTTTCACAAAGATTGCTGCTTCAGTGTTTTTAGACCTTTTTGTCACATTATATTACTATGGTATACTGAAGTAAAATTACAAGCATTACATAAGTGTCAAAAGCTTTTATTGACAATTACATTAAGTTTATGCAAAGAGTCAATATTTGCAGTGTTGACCCTTCTTTTTTAAGACCACTGTAATTCGCCCTGGCATGCTGTAACTTCTGGGCCACATACTGACCGATGGCCGCCCTTTCTTGCTAATCAAAATAATCAATGCTTGGAGTTTGTAAGAATTTGTGGGTTTTTGTTTGTCCACCCGCCTCTTGAGGATTGACCGCAAATTCTCAATGTGATTAAGGTCTGGGGAGTTTCCTGGCCATGGACCCAAAATTCCAATGTTTTGTTCCCCGAACCACTTAGTTATCACTTTTGCCTAATGGCAAGGTGCTCCATCATCTGTTGTATGAAAGCACTAGCGAATGTCTCATTTATTGTATGGTGTGCAGCATAGGGGCACAATTGACTTGACTTAGGGATCTATTTACTAAGCCTTGGATGGAGATAAAGTACCAGCCAATCAGCTCCTAACTGCTATGCCACAGGCTGTGTTTGACAAATGATAGTTAGGATTCGATTGACTTGTACTTTATCTCCAGCGACTTTATCTCCAGCGACTTTATCTCCATCCAAGGCTTGCCATTTACTGTACTGTTTAGGAGTTTTTTTTACTGTGGTTTTATTTTTTTTTTAAGCATATTTTATGCTCCCTGTGAAGGAACAGTTCCTGTAGCATTCCTGGCACTCTTGCTGCGCATGGGGTGGGAGCATCATTTGCCTATGATGCTCCTGTCTATGAACACCTCAGTGTCTGGACTAATAGCTCATAATCCTGGATGTAAAGCAGTGTTTTTGTTGTTCATGCTCATTGTACGTGAAATTTATATCATTCATGTGCATATGGCCTGTTTTTGTTTTGTTTTATTCCTTTGATATCAGAGATTCAATTAAAGGCAGATCACAGAAGTAATTTCAGTATGACACATTAAGGATTGACATGTACGGTATCTGGTTTTAAACTGTACAGTCTGGTTTTGGAAAGCCCTGTCAAGCCCACCTATTGACATCATACTTTAAGTGGGATACACACACTATACTGATTTCTACTGTTCGTACTAAATGCTCCAATCCCTGATGCATTTATCTGATTAGGTAACTCCCGTCTACACCCAGCTAGAAATATCTGTGTGTACATTCTTCCATGGAATCCAGAGGTCGGTCATCGTAAGTCTTAAACTCGTAAGATGCAACCTCCCGATCTGACAGTTGCGTTATAAGCCATTTATTGTCAAATCGTACTGCATATACACCTACAGTATACAGTCGCCTGGCCAATCAGCTGATATTGGGTGTATTACCGGCTTTATTGTAGCAAGCAATCACATGCAGGTGCAGAGGTTCTTTAAAAGCTGCTTGTTGCTGTTGGATACAAGATTCTAAAGTGTGTGTGTGTGTGTGTGTATCTGACACCATTAATAATGTTCCAGCTTATCTTAACAGTAGTTGGGGAATGGAGTTATGAAAGGCTGATAGCAACCTATTACCCATACTTCTGTGATGTCATTATAATGATACATAATATGAACCGAGGACACTGTAATTTGACATAATATGAACTAGGCACTGCTAGGGGCATATCATTAATTAGGGCACTAGTTCAGAAAATGAACTAGGTCACTATAATGGGGCGTAAAATGAACAACTGCTGAGGAGCCCCTTCAATATGTTGCTATGGTGCCACAAAGTTCTGGCTAACGCCCCTGTTGTGTGATACGTTCTGATCCCTGAATGGTCAGACCTACATGATTTAGGGGCTAATTCAGCTTGGATCGCACAAGCGATCCTAACCACCGTTTCCTGATAGTCCGGATGCTGCGCATGTGCATGAGTCCTGTGATCGCATTGCAGTATTGCTAATGCCTTTTCCTGATTGGCAGGCAGAGGCTTTCAGAGGGACGGCCAGGACGTGGCCAAGTTCTGGGTCATGCACTGCATATAATAAGGGGTATCCTAATAGCAGTGGTAATTTCTTTTTGCTTTTATTGCGATTTTTGCCCAATGTTCCTTATCGACCTATCCAATTAATAGCCGATTTTTTTTCATGTGAAAAAATTCCTGTTTTCGCACAGAAACACATAGGTTCCATAAAAAAGCTACAGACCTTTGTGTTTCCAATGCCATGATCGAGGAAGAAATGGTTACTTATTAGGGATATAATGGATAGCCCAGGGCGAGTAAATTAGCCACGGAATATTACCACGGTTAATGGGCCCATACATCAGCAATCGGTAAAAAAGATGATGCATTTCTTCTTTTTTTATGATTCTGCTATACCAATGTGCACTCATACATTGCCGATATGTTTCAGTGATTTGCAGATAATTTTCTGCAAATTTAGATCAGACATTCTTGAAAGGCTCATCAATTTGCTAGTAGCGTTCAACAAATCGGCTGATCGTTACCATGCAGTCTTCTGCAGAATAGGAAATTTTCCCTATCCATTGATACACATATCCTTCTGCTGGATCAAGTGGAAACCTCATGGTGCTTGACAGTTACACTGACACCCTGGAGATGATGGAGAAGCATCTGACAGAATGATGGAAAGTGCATAGACATCCTTACTTTTTGTCTGATCTTGTACCATCGAATCTGATAAATTTTACATTGCACATAAAATCTGATCTTTAAATGCGATCTGTTTTTCTTTGGATAAAACCTAATTGGAGGTGCGCACTCGCCCTTCATACATCGTGTGAACATGTCGGGAATTGAAATAACGATCTTTCAATTGTATAGGTGTGTACCCAGTTGTACACATTTGGCTTTCTTGTGTGACCTACTTCCAGATATTCCTAGTTTAAATATCTGGGATTTTGGCATCAGCAGACAGGTATCGGGATTCCAGCTATCCTGAGACTGAACGTCGGAATGCCAACTACAACCATGTTTGTGGAGTACTAAACAAAATCATTAAAACTCTCCTTTGAACACCTTTTTATATTGTGTAAATAAACAGAACTAAAATTATGGCATGACAATAGAGGTTACTAGTTCTCAATCATCAAAAAGCTAAAATAAGTTAGTCTCCTTCTGGAACATATTTCTAATACAGCAGGTAGAGGAAAATGTGCTTCTATTACCGGTATCAAGTTTAGACTACTCCAAGGTCTGTAAACATAAAAGACCTTTCTGTGTAGAGGAGGACATGGCTGCAACTGTAAATAGTTTCTACAATGCCTTCCTGAGTCTTAAAATGGAAATACATTAAGAATGTTTTGAAGGTCTTGGTTTTTGTAAACTAGAAAGTAAGGAGCAGTTCATCAGTGTATTTACTTTTTAAACAGGTTGCCCTTTTTTATTTATTTATTTTAATTTACTTTATTTTGTATTTTACATCCCAACCCACTTTTTGTACCTATTTTAGCCCCCCCTCCCCAATTAGAATTACTGGAAATCCTTCATGGGAAAACAAAGCTTTCCTTCACTGTATTTATTGTTTTGCTCATTCAGTAAAGTATAGTTTTTTGATACCGCAATAAGCTTGAGAAGGCTTTGCATTTTTCCACTCCTTACTGCCAAACCAATTGTTGAAAGATGAATAAACACTTATGCTGTCAGAATTTTGGCTTTCCACAGGAAAAAGGGGAACCTAGGCCAGACAACAATGTTTCCTGTAGGAGCTGCCAGCCAATCGGGCAGCATATGCCTGCGTCATATATGTGAGAGGTCTGTCTCACTGAGCATGTTGTAGTGTTCTTTCTCCCGGGAGATGGAATCTGGCTGCCTTGGAATGTGGCTGGGCAGGCCGTGCCTGCAGCCTGGGGAATCCCTTTGTCTGCTACTGAAGGAAATCTCTGGCTAAGTCAGGTTATTTCTCCTTCCTCTTTTCAGACTTGTCTAAAGAAGGGAAAAAAAGTGGGGGAATCCTCAGGAAATTGCTAATGAGATTTATCTGACATTTTAACTGGAGCAACAGTTCAGTACTGCAAATCTATAGAGTCATTCATGCTAAATCATGTTGTATACAGACTAGCTAAATGACTTTTGGCTTTAAGAATAAAATAGAGCAACATTTATTTATTTTAATCCACAATTTGTTTAGGTTTCCCCAAATTACCTTGATACTTATAGGGGTATATGCAATTGTGGTCGAATTCCCGAAATTGTCGAAAAACTGGACTTTTTCGCCCCCAAAAAAAAATCGACAATGCAATTCAGTACTTTCCGTCAAAAAAACGGACTTTCAAAATTCGACTTTTTGAAATTCGACATTTGTCAAATTCGACTTTTCTGCAATGGTACAAATGCGGCAATTCGACAAAAGTATATTCAATTGAAGTTTGGAAATTCGACAACAGTGCATTTAGACAGTAAATTCGTCATTTTCAATCCGCCACACTTTGGTGGGTGAATCTAATAAAAAAAATTTATGGTGGTGTTTTTTTTATTGGTAATAGCATATCTATTTATATTAGAAGGGATTAGGTACTTGGTTTGTCTTTTTGGGAGGCACAAGTATTATTTATATATTTTAAAAAAAAAATATTATTCTTTTTTAGATGGAATGGTAAAATCCCGGAAAAAAATGGCGTGGGGTCCCCCCTCCAAAGCATAACCAGCCTCGGGCTCTTCGAGCCGGTCCTGGTTCTAAAAATCCGGGGGAAAAATGGACAGGGGATCCCCCGTATTTTTAAAACCAGCACCGGGCTCTGCGCCTGGTGCTGGTGCAAAAAATACGGGGGACAAAGAGTAGGGGTCCCCCGTATTTTTTACACCAGCATCGGGCTCCACTAGCTGGACAGATAATGCCACAGCCGGGGGTCACTTTTATACAGCGCCCTGCGGCCGTGGCATTAAATATCCAACTAGTCACCCCTGGCCGGGGTACCCTGGGGGAGTGGGGACCCCTTCAATCAAGGGGTCTCCCCCCCCCAGCCACCCAAGGGCCAGGGGTGAAGCCCGAGGCTGTACCCCCCCATCCAAGGGCTGCGGATGGGAGGCTGATAGCCTTGAGAAAATTTAAAGAATATTGTTTTTTCCTGTAGTACTACAAGTCCCAGCAAGCCTCCCCCGCAAGCTGGTACTTGGAGAACCACAAGTACCAGCATGCGGGAGAAAAACGGGCCCGCTGGTACCTGTAGTACTACTGGAAAAAAAATACCCAAATAAAAACAGGAGACACACACCTTGAGAGTAAAACTTTATTGCACACCTGCCGACACACACATACTTACCTATGTTGACCCGCCGACTGCCACGTCTCCTGATCCGGGGTACCTGTGAATCAAATGATACTCGCCTCAATCCAGTGTCCAGATATAAATCCTCGTACTTGGCAAAAAAACAAACCGCATACCCGGACCACGGACTGAAAGGGGTCCCATGTTTACACATGAGACCCCTTTCCCCGAATGCCGGGACCCCACATGACTGCTGTCACCGAGGTCCCTTCTGCCAATCAGCGAGCACAACGTCCTGGCACTCTGCTGATTGGCTGCACGTCTGAGTTGTCAGACAGCGCATCGCAAAGCCTCTCCATTATACTCAATGGTGGGAACTTTGCGTCAGCGGTGAGGTCACCCGCGGTCAGCGGCTGACTGCGGGTAACCCCACCGCTACCCGCAAAGTTCCCACCATTGAAAGTAATGGAGAGGCTTTGCAATGCGCTGTCTGAGGTCACACGCGCATACAGCCAATCAGGTGAGGGCAACGAAGTAGCGCTTCCTGATTGGCTGAAGGGACCTCGGTGACAGGAGTCACTTGGTGTCCCGGCATTCGGGGAAAGGGGTCTCATGTGTAAACGTGGGACCCCTTTCAGTCCGCTGGTTCGGCTGTTCGTTTTCTTTTTTTGCCAAGTACGAGGATTTATATCTGGACACTGGATTGAGGTGAGTATAATTTGATTCACAGGTACCCCGGATCGTCGGATCAGGAGACGTGGCAGTCGGCGGGTCAACATAGGTAAGTATGTGTGTGTCGGCAGGTGTGCAATAAAGTTTTACTCTCAAGGTGTGTGTCTCCTGTTTTTATTTGGGTATTTTTTTTCCAGTAGTACTACAGGTACCAGCGGGCCCGTTTTTCTCCCGCATGCTGGTACTTGTGGTTCTCCAAGTACCAGCTTGTGGGGGAGGCTTGATGGGACTTGTAGTACTACAGGAAAAACAATATTCTTTACATTTTCTCAAGGCTATCAGCCTCCCATCCGCAGCCCTTGGATGGGGGGGACAGCCTCGGGCTTCACCCCTGGCCCTTGGGTGGCTGGGGGGGGACCCCTTGATTGAAGGGGTCCCCACTCCCCCAGGGTACCCCAGCCAGGGATGACTAGTTGGATATTTAATGCCACGGCCGCAGGGCACTGTATAAAAGTGACCCCCGGCTGTGGCATTATCTGTCCAGCTAGTGGAGCCCGATGCTGGTGTAAAAAATACGGGGGACCCCTACTCTTTTTGTCCCCTGTATTTTTTGCACCAGCACCAGGCGCAGAGCCCAGTGCTGGTTTTAAAAATACGGGGGATCCCCTGTCCATTTTCCCCCCGGATTTTTAGAACCAGGACCAGCTCGAAGAGCCCGAGGCTGGTTATGCTTTGGAGGGGGGACCCCACGCCATTTTTTTCCGAGTTTTCTCCCGTTTTTAAAAAAACGGAACAAATCCGTCAAATCGGCTGTTTTTCGGCAGCGGGACTGTCGAATCCGTTTTTTATTGCATATGGTCAATTTCGGCACCCACTTGCCGAAATTAGACTGTCGAATTGAAAAACGGACGATAATTTGCCGCGATTCGCCGCTAATTGCATATACCCCTTAGTAGGGCTCTCTGTCAATAGGATTGCTACTATTGCAGGGTACGAGATACCCACTTGCTGCCTTTTGAGCTTTTTTTATACCTCTCTCCCACCTACCAAATTTATTTCTAAAAGGAGGTTAAAACATTTGAATGCGCTTCTGTGTTACGATTACACTATTGGCTTGAGTGATATTATTATAGAGAGATTGATTTTTGAAACTTACTCTAAATTGGAATGAACTGAAAATACAGGTTGACAAATAATTGTTTTTAGTAGGGTGATGCGAATGCAGCCAACAAAAGCATTCTGGCCATTCAACGAATTTTGTACAACTTGAGTCATTTTCTATTCTGCCTTATTGTTTTGTGAATACAGTCAGCAGAAGAAAAACATTTTCTTTAGTTTGTTTAGGGACAGCAAACTTACTTACCAAACCTGTTTAACATACATGACGGAAAGAAGGGCAAGGAAGCTAGCTGGAGAACATTACTGGCAATTTTACAGTGAGATGGTTTTGGATATTGCGATTAAACAGTGATTTGAAAGGAACCATAACTCATTGATGTCCCTTGGCAATACATACCTCCCTACATCAGCCTCACTCATATCTGAACATGCTTTCCTGCTTAAATTGGACATTTAGGAGATATGGAAATATAATGAACAATTTATTAATGTATTAACTATTTTATTTTTCAAGATGTATACTGTTGCCTTAGTCACAAATATTTCATTGATGGTTCCCAAAAATTATTTTTGTAGTTTATTAACAGGTTAACTAATATATTTATAGTGCTTAACGCATCACGTTGGGGTGTAGTATGGTATTCCGGCAGCCGGGCTCCTGGCGACCAGGGGGGAGATTCAATTAGCTGCATTTTTTGTTTTCTGTGCATGCATGTTAATATTACGCGCATTTGTGCAATATTTTCATGAAGCATGCTTCCAATTCCTGAATAATCACTTAGAAATGTCAAGTTATGGAAGCTGCACATTAATTCTGCAGTATGCAACCTATGTGAAGTACATAAGTGGGGACATAATCCTGAACCCCCTCCCTAAAAAGGAACAAATAACAGCAAAATATGGTAGAATGGTACATAAGCAAAGTATTGGAGGCAGGTACATGGTATCAAATGCTTTTGTTTTTTTGCAACTTCTATATATGATGGAAAACAGACTTCCATAAAGTATATTTCAGTGAATAAGCGGGAGATTTAGTTACATGTGGAACTTTACCATGGGTAATTAACAGAGCTAGTCCCGGGCTTTAACGCAAGAGGCTATTCAATTAGCGTCCCAACTTCTCTCGAAAGACTTGTTAATTTACCTGCTAATTTCATGTGGTAACAGGCTTCAACGGTTATTTGCCATGAATGTATGGAATCCATGATAAGTTCAGATTCCTGTATAAACAGGGTCACAGGACCCAATAACTCCAAGTTATCTGGGATTTTCCCCCCCCCACTTTCTGGAGGTTGGTTAAAAAAAGAGATCTGTGTTAACGGCCTAATTCAGTAAGGATTGCAAATTCTGCTTTTTATCAGAATTTGCAATCCTTTCACTTGCATGCTGAGGGCCGCCCATAGCATGGAAAGGTCGCCCAGCATGCTGTTCACCGCCCACCCACTGCGATCATGCTGAAATTGCGGCGCGATCACTATTTCAGCGTGATTGCAGACATTATGGAAGCCTCCTGCCGGCCTGACGCCATTTTTAAGATTGGAACATCTGCGTGTGATGACACACAGCCGCCCCGGAAATGCTGATAACACGCATCCCGTTCACTCCGACACGCCCGTGTTTCCTCACCACCACCGCTGCGTCGCTGCCCCCCCTCCCGACCTGCATTAGTAATTACTGCGGGTCACCTGCAGTAAATCCGAGCTCGTGAGGTGAACGCAAAAATTATGGTTGGATCCCGAATTGCGATCCAACCTGAATTAGCCCCTAAGTGCTGGTGTCGGGCTAATTGAGGATTAATTGGCTACAGTAAACTACTTGGCTAATTGAATCCCCCCCAAGTGTGTTTAGAGCATTTTTGGAATACATCAGTATGTATCTCAAGTGTGTGTATGTGTGATATACGTTATATACATCTTTGGTAATAAAAATCCCTTTATCATTCCATCGGCAAGTAAAAAAAACAAAACCTTTCCCATCAATACGACAACTTAACATTCATGTCCTACCTGATTTAACATGCTTTTTGTGCCTTTTAGAAAAAATAACATTTCTGTATTGCACATATTTTCCTGTATAAAAAAATCTAAATAAATTAGAATTAATTGGAAGAGGTGTACCAGGGGCTCTGCGCTATTTCCTCTTATTTTATAATTAAAATAAGCATTTTCCACTAAGCCTCTTACTACGCAGCGGCGGTACGAAAACATACAAAAGCCGCAGGAGGCATCTTGAGTTAAGACTCCCACTGCTGGCTTCCGGGATTTGCTGATGCACTTGCGGCATCTAGCCAATTGCGTGTCAATCTGACATCGGAGTAACCCTCAGATTATTCCATATGTCTGGAGTAATCGCTTTGCAGAATGTCTACAGAACGGGGCTGACATGCCCCTATTTTGTCAAATGTTCTCCCGTTGCCACCCCACCCTCCAACCGGCCACAGCCTGTCAATCAGGCAGCAACATCCAGGCCATTGCAAGCATTGTCACAGAACAAGATCCGCACATGCGCAATTGTCAAACCATCAGAGGTGTGCATTAACATTGAGGTAACATACATCTCTGAATGAGGGCCTAAAATCCGTGCTAACTCTCATTTGCAACCTTTTGTTAACACTGGTTTCTAATTGAATATCAAAATATCATGATTAACTGAATCTCTCCAGTACACCTGTGGTTCTAAGATTTCTCTTCCTCTGTAGAACTATTTGTTGCTGTGCCTTGTTAAAACTCTTCATATATTTGAATGCTTCGGTTTTATCCCCATCTCTTTCTCTGCTCCTAGCTATACATATTGAGGTCCTTTTAGTCCAGTAAGGGACAAGACTATGGCTGTTTCCATAGCTATAGAAAAACTTTGGATTAATAGAGGGAAGCCCATTCTGTATATCAGGGTGCCTATCACTGTGTAAGTCTATCCTGGCACAATTTTTGGTAGTTTTTCTTTGCAGACTCTTAAGGGCCCTGCGCACTAATGGGCCCAACACACTTACCGATCCGCCGCCGAGCTGACCGACGGCGGATACGGCCGACCCTGCGGCGGGGGGAGGGGAGGTGTCAGGGGGAGTGAAGTTTCTTCACTCCCCCCGTCACCCGGCTCCATAGCACTGCATGCTAATCTGGACAATCTCGTCCATATTGGCCTGCATGCATAAGCGACGGGGCACCAACGATTAACGAGCGTGGGGCCGCGCATCGTTACAATATGGCCGAGTTCTCGTTCATTAATGAACGAGAACGTTCATATCGTGCATTTTATCTGCCAGTGTGTAGGGCCCTTGAGAAATTTGAGCATTTTGCACAATAAAGGATATGAGCGATCAAATGATTTTTCAGGTAGTTTTTATTAACAATTTTGATCATACACATTGAAGGATTTGTATGAATATTTTGAGCATATTGCACACTGCATACAACTGTATCATCCAAATTGGCTTGCAATGATAAACGATGATAGATCAATGATGAATGAATGCGAGGATGCACGTCGTTTATCGACTGTGCCTCCACACTGAACGATATATCGTTAATTTTTTACCAATATCGTTCTTAAATATCTTACTGTGTGTAGGGCCCTTTATTTTTGTTCTGAATATATGATTTCCAAAACTGAAGAATGTGTTCTAGGTAAAGTCTTACCAATTACCTACATAGAGACATGCTCCCTGCTAAGCATTTCTTCTAGATTCTGTCTGTCCTTCTCCATTGCTTTGCTTCCCTGTCTGCCTAGCCCTGTTTCCTGATCAGGCGTACCATTTTTGTGCCATTTATACTCCTTTGCCATTTTGTTTTTGGAGACAAAAGTGCAAACATATTTTCTCTAACGTCCTAAGTGGATGCTGGGACTCCGTAAGGACCATGGGGAATAGCGGCTCCGCAGGAGACTGGGCACAAAAGTAAAAGCTTGAACTAGCTGGTGTGCACTGGCTCCTCCCCCTATGACCCTCCTCCAAGCCTCAGTTAGATTTTTGTGCCCGAACGAGAAGGGTGCATGCTAGGTGGCTCTCCTGAGCTGCTTAGAGTAAAAGTTTATTTTAGGTTTTTTATTTTCAGTGAGTCCTGCTGGCAACAGGCTCACTGCATCGTGGGACTAAGGGGAGAAGAAACGAACTCACCTGCGTGCAGAGTGGATTGGGTTTCTTAGGCTACTGGACATTAGCTCCAGAGGGACGATCACAGGTTCAGCCTGGATGGGTCCTGGAGCCGCGCCGCCGGCCCCCTTACAGAGCCAGAAGAACGAAGAGGTCCGGTGAAATCGGCGGCAGAAGACGTTCCTGTCTTCAACTAAGGTAGCGCACAGCACTGCAGCTGTGCGCCATTGCTCTCAGCACACTTCACACTCCGGTCACTGAGGGTGCAGGGCGCTGGGGGGGAGCGCCCTGAGACGCAATAAAAACAGAAATACCTTAGGATGGCAAAAGAAATACATCACATATAGCTCCTGGGCTATATGGATGTATTTAACCCCTGCCAGTTTTCCAGAAAAAAGCGGGAGATAAGGCCGTCGTGAAGGGGCGGAGCCTATCTCAGCACACAAGCGCCATTTTCCCTCACAGTTCCGCTGGAAGGACGGCTCCCTGACTCTCCCCTGCAGTCCCTACAGAATCAGGGTAAAAACGAGAGAGGGGGGGCACTATTGGCAGCTAAATTATAAACAGCAGCCATAAAAGGGAGTAACACTTATATATATATATATATATATATATATATATATATATATATATATATATATATATATATATATGTGTATATATATATATATATATATATATATATATATATATATATATATATATATATATATATATATAGCGCTCTGGTGTGTGCTGGCAAACTCTCCCTCTGTCTCCCCAAAGGGCTAGTGGGGTCCTGTCCTCTATCAGAGCATTCCCTCTGTGTGTGCTGGGTGTCGGTACGATTGTGTCGACATGTATGATGAGGAAAATGATGTGGAAGCAGAGCAATTGCCTGTATTAGTGATGTCACCCCCTAGGGAGTCGACACCTGACTGGATGGTTGTATTTAAAGAACTACGTGACAATGTCAGCACTTTACAAAAAACTGTTGACTACATGAGACAGCCGACAAATCAATTAGTGCCTGTCCAGGCGTCTCAGATTACCTCAGTGGGTTGACACAGACCCAGACACGGATACTGAGTCCAGTGTCGACGGTGAGGAGACAAACGTAATGTCCAGTAGGGCCACACGTTACATGATCACGGCAATGAAGGAGGCATTGAACATTTCTGACACTACAAGTACCACAAAGAAGGGTATTATGTGGGGAGTGAAAAAACTACCAGTAGCTTTTCCTGAGTCAGATGAATTAAATGAGGTGTGTGATAAAGCGTGGGTTTCCCCCGATAAAAAAGTGCTAATTTCTAATAAATTATTGGCACTATACCCTTTCCCGCCAGAGGTTAGGGCGCGTTGGGAAACACCCCCTAAAGTAGATAAAGCGCTCACACGTTTATCTAAACAAGTAGCGTTACCGTCTCCTGATACGGCCGCCCTCAAAGAACCAGCGGATAGAAGGCTGGAAAATATCCTGAAGGGTATATACACACATACTGGTGTTATACTGCGACCAGCAATCGCATCAGCCTGGATGTGCAGTGCTGGAGTGGCGTGGTCGGATTCCCTGACTGAAAATATTGATACCCTGGATAGGGACAGTATATTACTAACTATAGAGCATTTGAAGGATGCATTACTATATATGCGTGATGCACAGAGGGATATTTGCACCCTGGCATCAAGAGTGAGTGCTATGTCCGTTTCTGCCAGAAGAGCGTTATGGACGCGACAGTGGTCAGGGGATGCGGATTCCAAACGACATATGGAAGTATTGCCGTTTAAAGGAGAGGAGTTATTTGGGGCCGGTCTATCGGACCTGGTGGCCACGGCAACGGCCGGAAAGTCCACCTTTTTACCCCAGGTCACCTCTCAGCAGAAAAAGACACCGTCTTTTCAAACTCAGTCCTTTCGTTCCCATAAGTACAGGCGGGCAAAAGGCCACTCATTTCTGCCCCGGGGCAGAGGAAGAGGAAAAAGACTGCACCAGGCAGCCTCTTCCCAGGAGCAGAAGCCCTCCTCTGCTTCTGCCAAGTCTTCAGCATGACGCTGGGGCTTTACGAGCGGACTCGGACACGGTGGGGGCCCGTCTCAAAAATTTCAACGCGCAGTGGGCTCACTCGCAAGTGGACCCCTGGATTCTGCAGGTAGTATCACAGGGGTACAAACTGGAATTCGAGACGTCTCCCCCTCGCCGGTTCCTGAAGTCTGCTCTACCAAAGTCTCCCTCCGACAGGGAGGCAGTTTTGGAAGCCATTCACAAGCTGTATTCCCAGCAGGTGATAATCAAGGTACCTCTCCTACCACAGGGAAAGGGGTATTATTCCACGCTGTTTGTGGTACCGAAGCCGGACGGCTCGGTAAGACCAATTTTAAATCTAAAATCCTTGAACACTTACATAAAGAGGTTCAAATTCAAGATGGAGTCACTCAGAGCAGTGATAGCAAACCTGGAAGAAGGGGACTATATGGTGTCTCTGGACATCAAAGATGCTTATCTCCACGTCCCAATCTACCCTTCTCACCAAGGGTACCTCAGGTTTGTAGTACAAAACTGTCATTATCAGTTTCAGACGCTGCCGTTTGGGTTGTCCACGGCACCTCGGGTCTTTACCAAGGTAATGGCCGAAATGATGATTCTTCTTCGAAGAAAAGGCGTTTTAATTATCCCTTACTTGGACGATCTCCTGATAAGGGCAAGGTCCAGGGAACAGTTAGAAGTCGGAGTAGCACTATCTCAGTTAGTGTTACGTCAGCACGGGTGGATCCTAAATATTCCAAAATCGCAGCTGATTCTAACGACACGTCTCCTGTTCCTAGGAATGATTCTGGACACAGTCCAGAAAAAGGTGTTTCTCCCAGAGGAGAAGGCCAGGGAGTTATCCGAGCTAGTCAGGAATCTCCTAAAACCAGGCCAGGTGTCAGTGCATCAGTGCACGAGGGTCCTGGGAAAAATGGTGGCTTCTTACGAAGCGATTCCATTTGGAAGATTCCATGCAAGAACGTTTCAGTGGGATCTTCTGGACAAATGGTCCGGATCGCATCTTCAGATGCATCAGCGGATAACCCTGTCGCCAAGGACAAGGGTGTCTCTTCTGTGGTGGCTGCAGAGTGCTCATCTACTAGAGGGCCGCAGATTCGGCATTCAGGATTGGATCCTGGTGACCACAGATGCCAGCCTGAGAGGCTGGGGAGCAGTCACACAGGGACAAAATTTCCAGGGCTTGTGGTCAAGCATGGAAACATCTCTTCATATAAACATTCTGGAACTAAGGGCCATTTACAATGCCCTAAGTCAAGCAAAACCCCTGCTTCAGGGTCAGGCGGTATTGATCCAATCGGACAACATCACGTCAGTCGCCAACGTAAACAGACAGGGCGGCACGAGAAGCAGGAGGGCGATGGCAGAAGCTGCAAGGATTCTTCGCTGGGCGGAGAATCATGTGATAGCACTGTCAGCAGTGTTCATTCCGGGAGTGGACAACTGGGAAGCAGACTTTCTCAGCAGACACGACCTTCACCCGTGGGAGTGGGGTCTTCATCCAGAAGTCTTCCAAGAGATGGTAAACCGTTGGGAAAAACCAAAGGTGGACATGATGGCGTCCCGTCTCAACAAAAAACTAGACAGATATTGCGCCAGGTCAAGGGACCCTCAGGCAATAGCGGTGGACGCTCTGGTAACACCATGGGTGTACCAGTCAGTGTATGTGTTCCCTCCTCTGCCTCTCATACCAAAAGTACTGAGAATCATAAAAAGGAGAGGAGTAAGAACTATACTCGTGGTTCCGGATTGGCCAAGAAGGACTTGGTACCCGGAACTTCAAGAGATGCTCACGGAGGACCCGTGGCCTCTACCTCTAAGAAAGGACCTGCTCCAGCTGGGACCTTGTCTGTTCCAAGACTTACCGCGGCTGCGTTTGACGGCATGGCGGTTGAACGCCGGATCCTGAAGGAAAAAGGCATTCCAGAAGAAGTCATCCCTACCCTGATAAAGGCCAGGAAGGATGTAACTGCAAAACATTATCACCGCATTTGGCGAAAATATGTTGCGTGGTGTGAGGCCAAAGAGGCCCCTACAGAGGAATTTCAACTGGGTCACTTCCTACATTTCCTGCAAACAGGACTGTCTATGGGCCTAAAATTAGGGTCCATTAAGGTTCAAATTTCGGCCCTGTCGATTTTCTTCCAAAAAGAACTGGCTTCAGTGCCTGAAGTCCAGACGTTTGTCAAAGGGGTACTGCATATACAGCCTCCTTTTGTGCCCCCGGTGGCACCTTGGGATCTCAATGTGGTCTTGGGGTTCCTAAAATCACATTGGTTTGAACCACTCACCACTGTGGAATTAAAATATCTCACATGGAAGGTGGTAATGCTGTTAGCCCTGGCTTCAGCCAGGCGTGTCTCAGAATTGGCGGCTTTATCTTATAAAAGCCCTTACCTGATTTTTCACACGGATAGGGCAGAATTGAGGACTCGTCCTCAATTTCTCCCAAAGGTGGTTTCAGCGTTTCACGTGAACCAGCCTATTGTGGTGCCTGCGGCTACTAGGGACTTGGAGGACTCCAAGTTACTGGACGTAGTCAGGGCCCTCAAAATATATATTTCCAGGACGGCTGGAGTCAGGAAATCTGACTCGCTGTTTATCCTGTATGCACCCAACAAGCTGGGTGCTCCTGCTTCTAAGCAGACGATTGCTCGTTGGATTTGTAGTACAATTCAGCTTGCGCATTCTGTGGCAGGCCTGCCACAGCCAAAATCTGTAAAAGCCCATTCCACAAGGAAGGTGGGCTCATCTTGGGCGGCTGCCCGAGGGGTCTCGGCTTTACAACTTTGCCGAGCAGCTACTTGGTCAGGGGCAAACACGTTTGCTAAATTCTACAAATTTGATACCCTGGCTGAGGAGGACCTGGAGTTCTCTCATTCGGTGCTGCAGAGTCATCCGCACTCTCCCGCCCGTTTGGGAGCTTTGGTATAATCCCCATGGTCCTTACGGAGTCCCAGCATCCACTTAGGACGTTAGAGAAAATAAGAATTTACTTACCGATAATTCTATTTCTCGTAGTCCGTAGTGGATGCTGGGCGCCCATCCCAAGTGCGGATTGTCTGCAATACTTGTATATAGTTATTGTTACAAAATTCGGGTTATTATTGTTGTGAGCCATCTTTTCAGAGGCTCCTTCGTTTATCATACTGTTAACTGGGTTCAGATCACAGGTTGTACGGTGTGATTGGTGTGGCTGGTATGAGTCTTACCCGGGATTCAATATCCTTCCTTATTATGTACGCTCGTCCGGGCACAGCATCCTAACTGAGGCTTGGAGGAGGGTCATAGGGGGAGGAGCCAGTGCACACCAGCTAGTTCAAGCTTTTACTTTTGTGCCCAGTCTCCTGCGGAGCCGCTATTCCCCATGGTCCTTACGGAGTCCCAGCATCCACTACGGACTATGAGAAATAGAATTATCGGTAAGTAAATTCTTATTTTTTTGTTTGTTTTTTGTTATAAATTAATCTGTAGTTATTATTGTCTTAACCATTCTTCTGGTCTATTTATATCCTCAGGCATCACATAAGGGGACTAGGTATTCCCCTGGCAACATTCCAGTTACATAAACTGTTTATTCTTTTAGATCATATACAATCTAGGTTACCAAGTGTATTCTCTGACCCCATCGTTGTTGCTTCTTGGGTGTTCCTCCACAGCCTTGAGGGTTATGATTTGCGCCTCAAGGCTGTGTGTGCAGCAGGCCATGATTAGTGTGTCGGACCGATCCATATTACACTATTTGTCTGCACACCATTCCCAGCCTATATTTTAGTGTGGATAACCACCCTCCGAGTCCCCAAAGGAGGCCACTTCCCCTGTGACTGTTGTCAGACTTGCTGGTCTGTGGTTGTTACCCTCTTCTATTCAGTGGATCCAGACTTGCTCTTGTGCCCGTTTGCCCCTGCTGATTGTGAATTGTTTATCAATTCGGTTATATTTTCTGGAATTGCCAATATTTGCAAAAGAACAAAAAATGCTAATTAATTCAGCTATTTCAAGTATTTATTCAGTTTGTGTGGGAAGTGTCATAAAAACTAATGCTGTTAAATGTATTGGATTTTTTTAATTTGTTTTAATTAAAAAGAATACTGCTGCTTTTTTTTTTTTCAACATTACATTTTTATTGAACATATGCAGAACAATCATAGGGTACAGAAACAAGAAAAATAAGGGGAAAATAGGAAAGAGGTGACAAGGGGGGGAAGGGAAGTACAGGGGAATAGGGAGTTCAGATCATCAGCAAACATTAATCACATAACAAAAATAAGAAATACAAAACTAACATATTCAGTCATCATGAGGGAATTACGTCAGAGGGAAAGGGTGAAATGAGCCCCTTTACCACCTGAGACATACAAATGCCACGGAAGCCATTTCATGAGGGGAGAAGAGGGAGCCGTAGAGTATAACATCTCTAGTCTCCATTTGAATACTGCTTTTTCAAACGTAATTTGCAGAACTGAAATCTACTGTATGTTTGACCTGATTCCAATAGACTCAAAATGAAATCAGCAAAAATAAAATGTACAGCAATCAGTTGCAGTATTTTCCATTAGTTTGCATTTTGCTGGGTTATCTGTTTGATGCACTGCATAGCGACTTCCTTCAGTGTTTCTGCATGTGTTGTTCATTTTTTTTAATCTTTACTTCTGCCTTTACAAACTTGAAGGTCTATGTTGCCTAAATAGAAATGAAGAGGAAACATTTTATTGCACACGTGTGTGAGTAACCACACTGTTTCTGTTGGGGCCTGCCCTTGTTTCCTGCCACAGTTGTTGCCTTGGTTTCTGATGTATATTTACCATTTGGACCGCTTCTATCTAGATTTTCAATGTACATGGCATAACTTACAATCATTGACGGGTTTGTAAGTAGGGTGAACATAGAATCTTGTCACTACGGTTGAGTACTTCTGGTCTTTTTGTTTTTGCTGCTGTATAACTGTTCGTGTCAACTTAATTTTGTTATGCTATGCTAAACAGATCATCCACTTGATGTTGAGCTGGGCCTAACATTTTCACCATTTTATATTCTGCGTATTTCTCCTGAACTCATTATTTTTGGCCTTTTGTTTCTATTTTGAACCTGGCTTATTGTATCTTTTTAGGTATCCAGATCCGAGCTATTACTGGTGTTTAAATGCTGCACCATTTAAACCATACATTAAATCCAACTAGACTTTCTTGTTCATTTCCCCCCCCCCCCCTCATCAGTAGATATTTAATTATTCATCTGTATTAATGTGTGATCATTGTAGAGAATTCCCAGGGCTTGTCTTATAGACAGTCAGCAGGAGCCATAACTAGACATTTTAGCATCCTGAGTGAGGGAGAACACTGGAAGCCACCACCCATCAGTATAGCGTATAATGTGATCTCCACATCAGTATAGCCCAGATGTTCTCAAACGTAAGGCACCCCAACAGTCCAGGTTTTAGTGTTCATTCTAGCACCCTGCACCTTTCAAAATCCATGCAGTTCTTCTCTGCTCTTGTGCTTCTCAGAACACTCTGGCTGTATTTCAGTGCTGAGATACAGACCAGAGTGTGATAGAAGCACCAGAGCAGAGAGCGACACCCCAGGCAGGAAAGAGGAACTGCACATGTTTTGAAAGGTGCAGGGTGCTAGAATGAACACTAGGTTTTAAGTATATCCAAGGCTCAGCACAGATGGTTACATCAACTTTACTGTGGTACTAATTAAGTCACCTGTGGCCAAGCATGGATATAGTTAAAACCTGGGCCATTGGGGTGCCTTGAGGGCCGCGTTTGAGAACCTTGGGTATAGCCTTTTAATGTACTCTCCCCTCTTCCCATATTGTAGCAGTAATATGCCCCCCTCCTCATAGTATAGCCTGATGTGCCTCCCTTTCCAATCAGTATATAGCCCATGAGCCTCCCCATCATTGTAGCCTGTAACGTGCCTCCCCATAATATAATGTGCGTTCCCCTATCCCCATAGCTTGTAGTGTCAGTCTGTCCCCTAATATAATCTGCCTCTCCTCACAGCGGGTGGTCTTCTGTTTGCCGGCGGTCGGGCTCCCGGCGCTCAGTATACCGGCGCCGGGAGCCCGACAGCCGGAATACCGACAATTATTTTCCCTCGTGGGGGTCCACGACCCCCATAGAGGGAGATTAAAATAGTGTGGCGCGCGTAGCGCGCCACCGTGCCCGTAGCGTGGCGAGCGCAGCGAGCCCGCAAGGGGCTCATTTGCGCTCGCCAAGCTGTCGGTAAGCCGGCGGTCGGGCTCCCGGCGCCGGGATGCTGGTCGCCGGGAGCCCGACCGCCGGCCAGCCGTAGTAAACCCCTCACAGCATAGTCATTAAAGTCTCACCCCCGTTCCCTTCATCCACAGTAGGTTATTAAAGGGAAAAAGGTGTGTACCTGCGCTGGCTGAATATATTAAATTAATAAATTAAATAAAAACAATAATAATAATAAATAATAAGAATAACAGTAATAATAATGAAAATGGATGGTTTGTTCTATATAAAAAAGTAACAATTTAATAATAACATACCAAATCAAGCAATTGTTAAAAATAAGGGAATTCCTCTTGCCACTAGGTGGTAGTAAAAACTTGGATTAGCTTATCTGGACAATAATGAGTAAATTTTATGGTCTCCAATGTTAGAATTGTCCATTCCTATAGGCTAGGACAGCCTCCCTCTAAGCATCAGCCTTGGAACAAGTCCTTTGTATAGCTGTAGGGGTGAAGCCAGGTAGAAATAAGATCCAGTGGTGGGAGATGCGTCCAAATTGTGCCAAGGAGGACACGGCTTTTCAACGCGTTTCACTGGTAAGATCCAGCTTCCTCAGGAGGATGCTCCTGAGGAAGCTGGATCTTACCAGTGAAACGCGTTGAGCTTTCTTTCATTGGACTTGAGTACATTTACTTTTTCTGGACTCCGTTCTCCACAGCGGCCTGCAAAAGCCGTGTCCTCCTTGGCACAATTTGGACGCATCTCCCACCACTGGATCTTATCTCTACCTGGCTTCACCCCTACAGCTATACAAAGGACTTGTTCCAAGGCTGATGCTTACCAACGAGGGGATCTGGTAAATACATATTGAGTACAGTGAATGCGCAGAGGGAGGCTGTCCTAGCCTATAGGAATGGACAATTCTAACATTGGAGACCATAAAATTTACTCATTATTGTCCAGATAAGCTAATCCAAGTTTTTACTACCACCTAGTGGCAAGAGGAATTCCCTTATTTTTAACAATTGCTTGATTTGGTATGTTATTATTAAATTGTTACTTTTTTATATAGAACAAACCATCCATTTTCATTATTATTACTGTTATTCTTATTATTTATTATTATTATTGTTTTTATTTAATTTATTAATTTAATATATTCAGCCAGCGCAGGTACACACCTTTTTCCCTTTACTGTTTAATCTTGAGGAACTGACCTTCCTCCTACCTGCTGCTGTTGGCCGCGCACCTGTATATTTCTTATTGCACAGTAGGTTATTAACCTGGCTACTTGATTTATTCCTTGGTCATGTTTACTATCCTGTCTAGGCCGTGGGTTTACCTGACAACAGTGACATTGCTGAGATCATCGGGGACTGCTAAAAGTGAGTGGCAAGTCTGGGTCCAAGTCGAGAGCCCTTCAGCAAATAGGACGGGTGCCTCAGAGGCCTTTATGGCACCTGCATGGGGCTTACAACTTGGTTGACTGCCATAGTCCTACCACCCAAGTTATGATCCTGTAGCCAAACACATAATGACTAGTATAGGAAATAAATTGTGTTTGGCGGATTTATAGTATTTTTTTTGTGTGGATTATTCTAAATAATTGTTGAGCGATGATTTGAGGAATTTTACATTTTTGCAGCATGGTACACAGGTTTCCACAGGGAAACATCGGGGTGTAGAGTGGATCTTGATCTAGAGGCACCAACAGGCTAAAGTTTTAGCTGTCCCAGGATGCATAGGGGCCTCCTCTATAACCCCTCCTCAAGGCACTGAGAGAGCTCAGTTTTGAGTTGGTGCCTGCAGCAGCAGGTCACCTAACAGGAGGACTGCACTGGGCAGCCCTGAAAAGCTTTTTCTAAGAAGATTTCTTTACTTCTGTGGCTGGGCTGTCAGCGCTGTATGTGACATTCAGCACTGCAGCTCCATCACCTCCAAAGCAGTGTCGCATACTCCCACTGGCCTCGTTCCTGGGTACTTGCGATGGAACATCACGGCTTAGGCACAGAGTCACAGACTGCTCTCCTGGTTTCACGTGGCTGCTACGTCGAGGACCCACCATTAAATCGCTTTCCATCTGCGGTCTGGGGTGACGGACCGCGACGCTAGCGTGGGCACTGTCACTGGGCAGGGACCTTGCTAGACCACCAGGGCATCGGCGCACAGGTCAGGTGTACTAACATACCATTTAATAAGGCTCAGTAGAACCTGGGGTGGAAGTCCAGCATAGGGGTGGCGGCACTTGACCTGTAGCCCCTCCCCCAGCCCAGGGCGCAATCTCCATGCAGATTTCCCACCCTAGAGCTGCCTCACGCACTCTCTCTCACTCCCTGACTAAGACGCTGGGTACCATCTTCACAGCATAGCTGCAGCAGGTCCCCGGGATTGCAGGGCAAGGTCTCCCTTGTAAAGCCGCTTGTATACAGCGCTGAGACTTTACAATCACTTGAGTATCCTACGTGTCATGAGAGAGCGTTAGTTGAGAGAAAGTGTACCTTACAGAATATATTGTACGAGTATTCTGATATATCCTCTGGGCTAGGTGCGTCTGGGTCTTATAATATAGTCTACACAGTATTTATCTATATAAGTATATTCTGCTGGGTTACAGTCACATTATACCAGGTTTTATCCAACAGGTATTGTTCTGTCTGGCAACTGAATCGTACTATAATAGCCCAGTTGTTGCATATATAATAATGTCTAACAAAAAGAGCAGTAAATCTGTAGAAGCTCCTGCATCATGCAGAGCATGCTCCAAGGATTTATCAGAGGGGAAGGTGTTGTACGATGGTCTGTGTATTACTTATAATGCACCTCCCAGTCAGTCCGCAGCTCCTGCACCTACTCAGGAGCCACCCTGGGCTGCATTCACCACCCTGCTGGGTACTCTGGTGGAACGCCTTGCGCCCCCTATGGGACCACCTGTGCCATTACCACCACAAATTGTCCCTATGGTTAACCCGCCTTGGGCAGAATGTTTGTCTAACCAACTGCAGCAACTAAATCAGTCTCTGGTTAGACAGAAATCTACCCTAGGTCACTCCCGTGACCTATAAGCGGGCTGCTTCCTCGTCACAATCTACAAACCTCATCTGAAGAGGAGGGGGAGCATATGGTCCTGTCAGACACTGAATCCTGTGTAAAGCCCCAAGGGCTTTCTGAGCGATATTGTTCACAATATAGCCTAGTGTGTACACTCTATTGTTAAAGATGCGCGCTCCAGCGCGTCGTTATCAACCCCCTCCCTTGTCCGAACATGTATGGACGAGGTAGGTCCTCCTTAGCTACAGCCATGCTGCAGGTGCATGGCTGCTCCCTTCCCCGACAACATCGGCAAGCGTGTATGCACTTGCCAAAGCCAGCACCTTGCTGCAGCCAATATTGGCATCTGCGGGGCCTCGGCTAGTGTGTATGGGGCTTTACTGATGAGGATTCTCCCTTACAAATTGATGTACCTGTCTTGGTGGTTGATCTTAAGCATATCCTGCAAATCACTGATGAGGAGGATTCCACTACTGTGTCAAAGAAAACTGATAAGTTTAAACCACAGAAGGTGGTTAAAACTTATTACCCCCATTCTGATCATCTAGTGCAGTGGTTCTCAACCGCGGTCCTCAAGTACCCCCAACAATTCATGTTTTCCAAGTCTCAGTGAGTAATGAATACACTTGTTCAACTGCTAGGTGACCTGGAAAACATGAACTGTTGGGGGTACTTGAGGACCGAGGTTGAGGACCACTGATCTAGTGGACATCCGGTGGGAACCCTTGTCTAATCCAGGGGAGAAATTCGCTATTCCTAAACGAGTTTGGCTCACTATCCTCTCCCTGCAGAGTTGTGTAATAAATGGGAGACTCCGCCGCCAGTGGATTCACATGTCACCCGCCTTGTAGTGTCGTCCACCCTACCTGTCACCTCGCTGAATGGGCTGACAGATAAGCATGGGGAGAGATACCTGAAATCTATTTACTCCCTTACAGCGGCTGCTCATAGACCCACTATAGCTGCATCTTGGGCAGCAAAAGGTATTGAGGCGTGGGTTCAGGCGTTAGAGGAAGAGCTACCCGAGGATATTTCTGAACAAGTTTGTGAGAGTGTCCAGGTTTCGTATGGAAACACTACGCTCAATTGTGCTGGCTATGGAACCAGGAGACTACATGGCAGTGGTTCTCAACCTCGGTCCTCAAGTACCCCCAACAGTTCATGGTTTTCAGGTTACCTTGCAGTTGAACAGGTGTATTCATTACTCACTGACACATTTTAAAAGACCCACAGGTGGGGCAAATTGTTTCACTTGCAATCCTGTAAGGAGACCTGGAAAACATCAACTGTTGGAGGTACTTGAGGACCGCAGTTTAGAACTACTGCTATATGGTATCCCTGGATATACAAGATGCATATCTGCATATTCCTATTGCCATGTCGCATCATCACTTCCTGCGGTTTGCTATTGGAAACCTTCACTACCAATTCCAGGCTCTGCCATTTGGACTGGCTACGGCTCCTCGGATCTTCACCACGGGCATGGCCGTGATGACGGCCCATCTCCGTCGCCAGGGAATCCGAATCCTCCCGTACTTGGACGACCTGCTGATACTAGCAAATTCCCACAAAGTCATCCTCCGTCATTTGCACTTGACGGTGGATTTTCTGCAAGCCCATGGATGGCTGATAAATTGGAAAAAGTCCTCGCTGGTTCCAGTTCAGAGCATGGTGCACCTAGGGGCTCTCTTAGACACACACACAGTCAGAGACTGTTCCTGTCACCAGACAAAGTCCTGAAACTTCAGGACAGGATAAGACACTTCATTCGTCGCCCTTGAGTGTCGATACACTCGGCGATGCAAGTCCTTGGCCTGATGGTGTCGTCTTTCAACATGGTGATTTACGCTCAATTTCAATCTCGTCCCCTACAGCAGTTGATCCTGTCAAAAATGGGATGACCTACCTCATCGGATCAGGTACCAGATGTTCTCATTGACTCCAGAGGTTCATCTGTCACTGTCCTGGTGGCTCCAGGAACAGCAATTGTGCAGCGGTCGTCTGTTCTGGATCCCCAACTGGGTCCTACTGACAACGGACGCCAGTCTACGGGGTTGGGGAGCGGTGTTGGAGTAACACTAATTTCAGGGTTGTTGGACCAAGGTGGAATCACTCCTTCCAATAAACATTCTGGAGCTGAGTGCAGTGTTCAATGCACTAACCTTGCCCTGCCTCTAGTACGGAACAGGCCTGTTCAGGTACAGTCTGACAACGCCACCACGGTGGCATACATAATTCATCAAGGCAGCACTTGAAGCCGCATGGCAATAAAGCAAGTGTCAAAAATACTTTTACTGGGTGGAACACTATCTGCCAGCCGTTTCGGCAGTGTTCATTCCAGGCGTCCTAAACTGGGAAGCAGACTTCCTCAGTCGCCAGGATGTTGACTCCGGAAAGTGGAGCTTTCATCCAGAAGTCTTTCAACTCCTGGTGGACAAGTGGGGCCTACCAGATGTAGACCTGATGGTGTCTCGACACAATCACAAGGTTCCGGTCTTCGGATCACGGACCAGGGATCCTCGGGCAGCGTTTGTGTATGCACTGGCAGTTCCGTGGATCTTTCGGCTGCCTTACATATTCCCTTTGGTGTCACTCCTGCCCAAGGTACTGTGGAAGTTCAAACAAGGAGGAATGCTAATCCTAGTTGCTCCGGCGTGGCCCAGATATCATAGGTTCACAGACCTGCAGGCTTCCACAGTGTCAAAACCTCCTCGGACAGGGCCCTTGTCTCTACCTGGACCTGACCAGACTGGCTTTGACGGTGTGGCTCTTGAAGCATCACTCTTCAGGGCCAAAGTATTTACTGAGGCGGTTATTCAAACCATGCTGAAGGCCCGCATACCAGCCTCTGCCCGTATTTTTACCAGGGTTTGGCAAACTTATTTCACCTGGTGTGCTGATAAGAATTATGATGCTGGTAGGTTTAAGACTTCCAGAATTCTGGCATTTCTACAAAGAGGCTTGGATTTAGGTCTTCATCTGGCCTCCCTCATATATCTGCCATGTCGGAATGGTTTCAGCGCAAGATTGCTTCTATTCCTGATATACTAACAGTACTTCTCATTGTATAATTGCGACCTGCCCTCCTTAGATCTCACATGAAATGAAGCTGTGCACCGGGACAGTCTAGCAGTGAATTGAAGACAAGCTTCAGAACTTCTGTTCCTGGCATCCAGAGTCTCCCCTAATTTATTCTGCTTCCGGCTGGCCTCCCACAAGTTTCCTTGTTGTACAACTGATTTAATAAATGCCTGACAACCTATTTTATTTACCGAAAAATTTTTTTTTCACAATGTTGTTACCTTACTTACCAAAATACAATTATATACATTCCTAAACTCTCTCCCCCCCCCCCCCTTCATCCATTATTATATTTTATAATCTTATTGTTGTGTGCACATTGCCTCACACTGTATTGTACACAGTTTGACGATTCTATGCACTTTGTATTTTTCATTGCACACTAGCCCTTTGTAAGTATTCAGTTGCGGGTTAAACAGAAGGTTGAAGTAACCAGTACTGCTAAATCCATATCCTTTTGTGACGTCACATTGTTTGAAGAAACTTTCCCAAGGTATTACAATAGCTTTTCTGGAAGGTGGCCAGGAAAAATACCTTTCTAGTGAATCGGAGGATGTAAGAATAAACTGGAGTAATGTGTAACAAACATGCCAAATGCTCTGTTCTGATGTGAGGGAAATGGCTTGTATGTACATAATTTTCAAATATCTGAACTTTCTCCTGCCCGAACTATTCTGTCCATGTAGCTCACAGGCAGTTTTTATTTATTTTTCTTTTTTTTCCTCTCTTTTTCTTTGTCAGACCAGGTTATTTCATTTCCAGATAAGGATTGCAAAATGTTTTATATGAAAGTAAAAATAGCACCTCTGATGCTTACTACGGCATCTATGGTGTCCTAATATTGCTCTCAATCATGAAGATAATGGAAGCCTGCTTACCAAATGGAGATAAGCTTGCTAAATGTATTTTTTATTTATTAAGTTATTTACCTATAGCACACACATTCTGCTGTTCTTTACAGAGAATATTTAGTAATTCACATCAGTTCCTTGGTCCCTGCCCCAGTGGATCTTACAAACTATGCAGATGTAGTAAACCTGTAGAAGTGATAAAGTGGAAGGTGATAATGCACCAGCCAATCAGCTCCTAACTGTCATTTTTCAAACCCAGCCTGTAACTTGACAATTAGGAGCTCATTGGCTGTTGCATTATCTCCTTCCACTTTATCTCCTCTCCAGGATTAATGTTGGGTACACACTAGACAATGAAGTGGACGAGGTAGCTGATGCAGACACATCGTTCACGATATCGTCCAGTGTTTATGCACTACTGTATGTAGCAGACGATGCGCGCTCCCACACGTCATCAGCGAGACACCCGTCAGCTTGTACATACATGTCCGATGGGCGATTATCGCCAGCGAGGGCCATGCTGCCCATTACAACATGGCTCCTGCTCCACCTACCCCCAACTGCATAACACCCCCCTCCTCCGTCACTCTTGGCATCTGCAAGTGTACTTGCCGATGCAGGGACTTGCCGCACACACGATATTGTTGGGAAAACACTCGTCTAGTGTGTACCCAGCATGATACATCTGCCCTTATATTCCCTATCACATGTACACACACATATATACATTACTACTGTTTGATGTAATGCTCCCAAGCTGCATGACCTATATTATGAGTGCTAACTATGAAGCTGGACATGGATTGTTTTAGTAGATAGTATTATGATGTGACTTGCTTATTGGCTATATAGAATGACATTTTCATAGCTTGCTTCATAATGTTATATTAAAATATGAATTCTGTTATTTTCCACACAACTTTCTTATGTCATGCTGATTCTCCCCCCCCTTCCTTGCTCACTATCCAGCAGGTGTCTCTTATCTCTGGAACAACTTGTGTTTGACAAGGTCAGTGACTGGACCTGGATTTATTAAAGCTCAGGATCTCCTTCCAATAAACAGTAGCTACATAATGCTGTACATTACGGATCAAATCTAATTGTGAAAGTAGTGTCTGCCTTTTTAAGCAGTTTAAAATAAAAGTAAAACATCTACTTGTTTGAAGGGGCTGCAAAAAATAGTGTTACATAAAGTATTACTAGCAGAAGCATAGTAATGCTGTATAGGAGGAGTTTCACGAACCGTTCCTGTAAGCTATATTGTTCCTACGTCACCTCGTATAAAAGTCTGCTTAAGATCTAGACTTGGTCCCCTTTCCGCTTGTCAAATAAACCTAAAAATAGGTTATCGTAACCTGGGCCCCTTCATGACCACTGGGACCTAGGCTGCAGCACTATTGACCAATGCATAATCTTGGTCTTCCCAGAGCCATGTTGAGAAATGTGGATCCCAGTATGAGGTGGCATACTGTAGGAGTGCATATGGGGGTATTTCCAGGCCCTCTGTAGATGTTACATTTTGGTTACATGGCTTCCCAGTAACTTGTACTCTGAGACTAAGGGGGACATTTACGAAGCAGTGGTAAGAGCAGAGACGTGAGCCAGTGGATAAGTTGCCCCATCAACCAATCAGCAGCTCTGTATAATTTTATAGTATGCAAATTATAGATATTACAACAGTGCTGATTGGTTGCCATGGGCAACTTCTCCACTGGCTCACTTCTCCGCTCTCATCACTGCTTAGTAAATGTCCCCCAAAGACAGGGGTGATAAGAGGGTGTCAGGAATTTTAAACATACGCTGTACACGCCCACACCCATCTGACACATTTATCTTCTCATTTGTCAATTATAGAATGTCTGTGTAATTTGTGTGTGTGTGTGTTTACAGCATATAATATATATTCTCCAAGTCCACGCTTATTATTATTATTATTATTATTATTATTATTTTCCTCTCTTTACAGATGTGTCAACATACAATTAGCGTCATTACGCCACACAGCTCCAGATGCCTGGCATGAGTTAGCCAATTGCTCACAGATATACAAGTCTCGTATATCAGATTAATCAGCGCAGTGTAGTGGTGCATCCTAGTCACATCGTCTTGAGACTAAGATGCATTTTCGGATAAAAAGAAAAAAAGACGCCTGGCACTAGCAGTCTCGCTGGACCTTGCGCACAAAGCGGGGCTGTTTGGTGCAATGATAGTAACAGTGCATGAAGTCACATCTGTACCTCTCCTTTGCTGTGGATATATGCACAAGACCAATAAAATCTCATAGCTAATTGATTGCAGTGATTCAGGCAAATTTTATACATATTGCATGTCAGATTTATATTCTTGTTTTTAGTCTTTGTGAATGATAAATGGTGCTCCAGCCAATCAGTCCTTCTTTTTCAAACACATGACAGTTAGTAGCTGATTGGCGGGAGCACCATTTATCATTTAACGAATATCACTTGTTGCTAAATTTGCCTGTCTATTATTTCCTATTGTGTAAGCCAGCTATGAGTAATATCTGTGTACATTCTGAAGAGCAGTTTGGAATTTAGGGGAATATTTATCAAAACTTAGAGGGAGACAAAGTACCAGCCCATCAGCTCCTTTTCAAACGCTTCATGTAAAATGTCAGGGGGTGATTGGTTAGTACTTTATCTTTCGTTGATAAATCTGCCACTTATGGTTTTTGATCCTTATGTATAAAGTAACTGAACATTCATTCAAAACTCACTAACATGGCCCTTGCTACAAACCACTCTGCCATTCAAAATAAGTATCAAAGTTGAAAACACACTGTACATATAAAATACAGCTCCTGCTATGGAGTTGTGAGTTTTCCAGTCAAAGAGTATATGCTTCTCCTGTATTTTAATTGTTTCTAGTAAATTTTGTCCAGAGAGCCACGGGTGATTGTGCTGGTGTCAGTTGGCCAAATTAGAGTTGGCCACATAAAGACATTAAAACTGCATATTTTTAGGAATACTACATGTTCTGTTGGTTTCTACTAAGGGGGTGAATAAGGTGGAGATGCTCTACCTGGCATAATGTGTATAAAAGGGTTCTACCAGGCATAAAGTGTACACGGGGCTCTACTGTGGTGTAATGTGCATAATCTGCACTCCCGTGGCATAATGTGTATAAGGGGCTCTACTGTTGCATAATGTGTATAAGGGGCACTACTGTGGGGCATAATGTGTATATGGGATACTATGTGATGAAGTCACACCCCTATATATTTTTTTTGCGCACCTTCCATGTACACTGTCCCTATTTCGAATATGGGGGTGAGGGGGACACCAATTCTTTTTCTGGCACAGGGCACCAAAATGTCTAGTTCTAGTTCTGGCTGTATCTAGTTCTGGCGGTATCTAGAAAACATGATCAGATGCAACCTAGGTTTACACATTTGTAGTAGCACAGAACTCCTTATTCCTATCATCCCCTGGAAGGAGATCATCCATGGCCACATTGAGGTTTAAACTGGCAAACAATTCTTTAATAGTAGGTTGAGAAACAGATCTCCGCTTTAGCAGCGCTATTAAGGCGCTTAAGTGTAGGGATTTAGGGGCCCATTTATCATAGTATATTTGCAGCTAAATCCCTGGAAACAGCTATTTTCGGGGCTTAGCCTCAAATATTAGGTAACACCTGAATGTAAGGAGGAAGGATCGCAGCAGGTAGTTTTCTTTCACAGATGCTCACTCATTCAAACTATCTGTTAACGAAAGTTGTGGATTAATGCGTTCATCAACAACATCATATAACTCATCGAATAACTCATTACAACACTGATTCTAATCAGAATCAAACTATCTACTTTTGATTATGTCTTGTATTGGACACCCACCATCTTGTGAAAGAGTGTTGTAAACCCATATTTTGATTGTCTTCTCTCAGAATGGTATAGTGAATGTCCATTCTTCAACTGGTTTAACCCCTGATGAAGTCATTGTGATGAAACGTGCAGGGTTGCAATCTAATTTCCAGTCACACTGGACCAAAAAGCATCAGGGGTATATGCAATTGCGGGCGAATCGCGGCAAATTATCGCCATTTTTTTAATTCGACACAATTCGACAGGTGAATTCCGGCAGGTGGCTGCCGGAATTCACCATATTCAATGAAAAACGGATTCGACATTCCCGCGGGCGAAAAACGGCCGATTTGCCGGATTTTGCCGCGAATTAAAAAAACGGGAAAAAACGGGAAAAACCCGGGAAAAAATGGCGTGGGGTCCCCCCTCCAAAGCATAACCAGCCTCGGGCTCTTCGAGCTGGTCCTGGTTCTAAAAATGCGGGGGGAAAATTGACAGGGGATCCCCCGTATTTTTAAAACCAGCACCGGGCTCTGCGCCTGGTGCTGGTGCAAAAAATACGGGGGACAAAAAGAGTAGGGGTCCCTCGTATTTTTTACACCAGCATCGGGCTCCACTAGCTGGACAGATAATGCTACAGCCGGGGGTCACTTTTATACAGCGCCCTGCGGCCGTGGCATTAAATATCCAACTAGTCACCCCTGGCCGGGGTACCCTGGGGGAGTGGGGACCCCTTCAATCAAGGGGTCCCCCCCCCAGCCACCCAAGGGCCAGGGGTGAAGCCCGAGGCTGTCCCCCCCCATCCAAGGGCTGCGGATGGGAGGCTGATAGCCTTGAGAAAAATGTCAGAATATTGTTTTTTCCAGTAGTACTACAAGTCCCCGCAAGCTGGTACTTGGAGAACCACAAGTACCAGCATGCGGGAGAAAAACGGGCCCGCTGGTACCTGTAGTACTACTGGAAAAAAAATACCCAAATAAAAACAGGACACACACACCGTGACAAGTACAACTTTATTACATACTGCCGACACACACATACTTACCTATGTTGACACGCCGACTGCCACAGTCTCCGACGATCCGAGGGTACCTGTGAAAAAATTATACTCACCTTCCAGCGTCCAGAGATACATCCACGTGCAGAGCCCGGTGCTGGTTTTAAAAATACGGGGGATCCCCTGTCAAATTTTTCCCCGCATTTTTAGAACCAGGACCAGCTCGAAGAGCCCGAGGCTGGTTATGCTTTGGAGGGGGGACCCCACGCCATTTTTTTCCTTGATTTTACCGTTCCAGCTATAAAAAAATAAATAAAAATATTTGTAAAAATATATAAATAATACTTGTGCCTCCAAAAAAGACAAACCAAGTACCTAATCCCTTCTAATATAAATAGATATGCTATTACCAAAAAAAAAAACACCAAAAAAAACATGTTTTAATTTTTTTTTATTGGTTTCACTTTCCAAAGTGTGGCGGATTGAAAATGACGAATTTACTGTCTAAAAGCACTGTTGTCGAATTTCCAAACTTGAATTGAATACACTTTGGTCGAATTGCAGCACTTGTATCATTGCAGAAAAGTCGAATTTGACAAAAGTCGAATTTCAAAAAGTCGAATTTTGAAAGTCCGTTTTTTTTGACGGAAAGCACTGAATTGCATTGACGATTTTTTTTTTTTTGGCGAAAAATTCCCGAAATTCGACAATTTCGGGAATTCGACCGCAATTGCATATACCCTTCAATCTGTGGAAAAATACCTCCTAAAGACCTAATGTCAAGTACTGGAATTCACCTTCAATATTTTGTTCTACAGGTGAAACTCAGAAAATTAGAATATTGTGCAAAAGATCATTTATTTCAGTAATTCAACTTAAAAGGTGAAACTAATATATTATATAGA